>NW_007727029.1:96666-100063 GCF_000696425.1 Galeopterus variegatus
ATCAAATTAAAAAGCTTCTGCACAGCAAAAGAAACAACCAACAAAATAAAAAAACAACCAACAGAGTGGGAGGAAATATTTGCAAAATATATAGAGAGAAAGGATTAATATCCACAATATACAAGGAACTCAAACAACTTTACAGCAAAAAAACAAATAACCCAATTATAAATGGGCAAAGGAGCTGAATAGGCATTTCTCAAAGGAAGATATACAAATGGCCAACAGACACATGAAGAAATGCTCAGCCTCACTCAGAATCCAGAAAATGCAAATCAAGACCACACTGAGATACCATCTCACTCCAGTTAGGATGGCTAACATCCAAAAGACTGAGAATGATAAATGCTGGAAAGGTTGTGGAGAAAAGGAACTCTCATACACTGTGGGTGAGGCTGCAAAATGGTGCAACCTCTATGGAAAATGGTATGGAGGATCCTCACACAATTACAGATAGATATACCATATGACCCAGCTCTTGGGAATATACTCAGAGGAATAGAAATTATCATGCTGAAGAGATACCTGTACTCCAATGTTTATTGAAGCTCTATTTACAATAGCCAAGAGCTAGAACCAGCCCAAAAGTCCATCATCTGATGAGTGGATAAGGAAACGCTGGTACATCTACACAATGGAATACTACTCTGCTGTAAGAAAGAATGAAATACTACCATTCGCAATGACATGGATGGACTTAGAGAAAATTATATTAAGTGAAACTATTCAGGCACAGAAAGATAAATACCACATGTTCTCACTTATTTATGAAAGCTAAAAATAAATAAATAAACAAACACAAAAACAAATAAAGGGTGGCAGGGGAGAAGACAGAATAACCACAAAAATTCCTTGAACTATTTAAATCAAGTGAACAGATACAATGTGCGGGGGGATAGGGAAGGGGATGGAAAGGAATGGGTAAAAGGGCATGAATATCAAGTACAATGTATTTTGAGAAGTAAAAGAAAGAAAGAAAGAAAAGGAAGGAAGGAAGGAAGG
The DNA here is from genome assembly GCF_000696425.1 of Galeopterus variegatus. Lineage (NCBI taxonomy): Eukaryota > Metazoa > Chordata > Mammalia > Dermoptera > Cynocephalidae > Galeopterus > Galeopterus variegatus. Next base: position 97,669 of record NW_007727029.1, read on the forward strand.
AAGGAAGGAAGGAAGGAAGGAAGGAAGGAAGGAAGGAAGGAAGGAAGGAGCAAAAAAATCAGAGACAACTCTGTAGGGTAAACTCAAATATAGTAGTGCAGTCTGTAGTTATTGCAGGCAACACAAAAAGACCTGACACCCTGGCTCCATCTAGCAGTTCCAGTCACAAAGACATGGCATCTCACTTACTTGACAGAGATAAAGTACAGTGGAGAAGTTAAGCACCCAATCTCTGGAGTTAAAATGCCTGGATTATTCACACACATTTTTGCCACTTGCTAGCAGTAGAAACTTGGACAAAGTGTTAATTATAGTTTTCTGTTCCTCAGGTTACACAATCATGAATAACATCACTGACTGCCTGAAGACATGGTGAGGATGAACCATGCAGAAAGAACTTAGATCAGTAATTTCTCAGTAAGTATTAGCCATTATTATTACTGCAAAATACTCTACATGGACGATATCTCTCACACAGGCAAGCCAAGAGGCTTTTCTGTGCCTTTGTTAAGGGCGTACATTAATCTCCCTCAATTCCCTGCAGTTATGCTTCTCTAGGCAAGTCTTTCTTGGGTGGAGACTGCCTGGTTAATGAACACATGATTTCACACAGCTACATAATAAACCAGACTCAGGTACAGTGACCCAGCCAGCAACACACAGGTCTTGAAGGAAGTGTTCTTTGAACAGAAGGAGAGAATTTGGGGAAGATATTACACAGTGGAACATTCAAGAAAACCCCCAGAGATCCTGTATGGATGTGAAACAATTAGATTGTGCACTTACTGAAATTGCTTCCAATAACCCAAATAAGAAGCCATCCCAAAGTTTAAAGTGGAAAAATTAAAATGTGAAATGTATATATTAACTCCTGTGCTAAGGTTTCACATTCAAGAGGGAAACGTCACCTTTCTTTTTGGAAGAGAAAATTAATGTATGTTTGTTGAGTATTTTGATAATGCAAATTATAATCATGCTTCTCAACCAAAAGCAGATTGATTCTAAGTAGCGATGGAGAGTAAATCTCTGTTGAGAGCTGTCATTCTCAAGTCAATGTCTCTCATTGAAGCTAAAACCTTTAAACTAAGCCAAAGGCAGATGCAGAAAATGATTTTTAAAAATTTATTTTAAAATGAATGAAATGACAATAGATGAAGTAATAATAATTTCATAAATCTGTCTTGAAGGAAAACTAACATCACTTTTCAAATGGGAAAAATTTGGAAATTCTCCAGTGCATATATAGCACTTTGTGTGCTTCTAAAAATTAAAAACGGATAAAGCAACTTTTTTTCTTCATAAAAATAGAAGAAAAAAAGTAATTTTTAGACTGAGATCAAAGCTTCCAATTTTGAATCTAGAAGGCATTTTAATCCCAAAGCAATTGAGAATGACTTCTAAATATTTTAATCATGTCTACTTTTAACAATAGGAACGTACTTGAATGCCAAAAGGAAAAAGTATCTAATAGAATCTTGGTCCTTCCTCCAAAGTGGTGATTTTTCAAGCATTCCAGAGGAGTTAAATGAGGGCTGTTGCAGAGTTTCACACAGGATGATCAACAATATAAATGCAGAAAAGAATCTCATAATTACCGAAGAAAACTTCCAGCTGGGGGCAATTAAAGATTTAACATATAAACAATAAGAACCTTCCAAACATGGGGGGTGTGGGGAGGCGGGAGAAATTCACAGAACTACGTTGTCAGCGAAAACAATGGCACAATCAAACTTCTGACCCAGAGAACCAGGAGATAGCAGTGCTGAACTGTCCCATGCACTTGACTCTAGATCGAATACCACATAGATTCAAACATCATCTTGAGTACCAGAATGACGAAAACTCTTTTAAGTTTTCATAACCATGGAACATTTAGAAATGTTGGCTGCTTATATCACATCGAAAAGCGGTGGTGGGAGGATGTTTCACTCTCCTTTCCCCAGTTCACGTGTAGGTGAGGAAATGGCATTCCCTAGGTAACTGGTCTCCAGATTTTTATGCTTCTAATGCCTCTGGCTAATGTTTCATTTCCCTTCTTTTTTTTAAGGTAATATTCTCCATTTAAGTGACTATTAAAGAAAGCACTTTTTTTTAGCTCTTTTATAATTTTTTTTTTTTTTACCCAGTTACTCATAAATAATAGTAAAAAAAAAATGGTATAGTAATTCTAAGCGTTTTCCAGACTTCAACTCTTCACCTAAATAAAAGTCTTAAATTCATGCTGTGGGCTAAGTTACCCTGAATGATATCTAGGCATATTATGAGTAGCTTTCAATGCATTATCTTCTGTGTATATAAGTGTAGCAGAGCACAAAATTCACCCACATCACAATATATATAGATCTCTTAATCTGTCAATAAATAATCTAGTTTTGTTATTGAGCCCCTACTGTCT
>NW_007727029.1:100439-101435 GCF_000696425.1 Galeopterus variegatus
CTCAGGGGAGTAAGAATTCATGGGTCTCTGCTACACTACACATTAACTGAGAAAGGAGCATGAGACTGCCTCCCCTCCAGATCCACCTTACTTACCTATCATGAGGTGTTCTAGACTCTCCCTCCCATAATATCCAGAGAGTGGAAGGAGACTTCCTCTACCTTATATACCTTATATACGGACTCCAACTCCATACTCAAGCCTCAATGACAATGTCAGGTAAGGGTATTTTCTCTGTACAATGGGAGACCACTACAGTCAGAGTGACAGAGTTCAGGACATGCTATCCCAAAATATGGCACCTTGGCATTTGAGAAAAGAAGAGAAGCAATGGCATCTCTCTGACCTTTTCCCACCATCATCCCCTGAAGCAGGCCAGAAAAGAACTCTCTTACCTTCCTCTAAAGCAGGTAATAAGACTCTCATTCCAGAGTGGTCCTCCCTCTACCCGGAAGAAAGAAATGAAGGCACAAAAACACAGAAAAATTTCAACAAACATGGCTTACTAAATTCCCCCCAGTTTATTACCATTAGATCATACTCTTTTTTTTATCCAATCATACTTCTGCATGACTATAACTCTTCCCCAAACCTAAGCATAAAATGTGAAACCAGGGGACAGACCCCAATTTCCCCTGGCTGTTCCCCCGACCCTGTCAGAGTGGGCCTCAGATGGGGGAAGAGTGAGATAGCTAAAAAAACAAAAAAACGAAAATGCTGCTTGACCAGGCAGGACAGGTTGAATTCCTAGGAGTAGTGATAATACGATGAGTCCAGTTGATTACACATAAACTTTCTTAGACTAAGTCTTGATCTTGAGGTCGGGATATTTGTTCCTTAGTCTAAGACTTCATTTGAAGGTCAAGATGTTTGTTCCTTAGATAAATGCCTTATGGCTTAGGATAACATCTGTAATGCCAGTCTTGAGTTGTCTTTGCAGAACACCTGCTACTACAAACCTGCTTTGAAGTTTCTACACTGCAAGACTCAGAGGAG
>NW_007727029.1:102814-103799 GCF_000696425.1 Galeopterus variegatus
TTCTTCCTACTCCCTCTCCACCCCCACTCCACCTAGTTTTTGAGCATATTGTCTTGCTCTGGAGATTAAGTAATGACTTTCCTCTGTCCTGGGTTGATAAGCCCCTGGGCTATATTTATTACTCCTTTTTCTTTTTCTCCCTACTTCAGTATAGTTGATCTTTGGGCTTGGGGACGGCTTAAGTGATGATGCTCATAAGCTAAGGCAAGATGCCACATGAGGCTTTGAATCAGGAGATTCAGATTCCAGACTTCTGGGTTCTAATTTAAGGCCTAGTTGCATTTTCTGCTTTTAGAATGCATCCTAATGGCATGTCCTTGGATAAGTCACTTAACCTTTTCTGATCCTTTGTTTTTCTCTGTAAAAGGCAAGGTATAATACATGTTCTCCCTGCATCTTGGTGTCCTTGCAAAAAGAGTGTGATTTCTTGGGGTTGAAAGCTTTTTGTAGATGACAAATATGGGAAATGTAAGCTTCTTCCTTCTCCAATTGCAAAATCGGTGCATTCCACACAGGGAAAATACAAAGCCAGTTGTGTGACATGGGCATTTAATACCTCATCTATTTGAGGTTTTGCCTCCAGAATCTATGCCTTTGCTGAAAAAGATTTAGAGTCACATAATCATAGGTTATTAACTACCACTTTACTGTGAAGATGGCTTCCAAGAACCCACTGAAGCATTTTTCCTGTACTTTCAAATCACCATAGAAAGAGAATCGAATATCCATTTATTATCCATATGTTTAGTTGGCTCACTTCTAAGAAACTGGCTCCAACTCAGGGCCTTATCCCTTATGACTCTGTGGGGCATAAAGAAAGGTAATTGTAAATAATTAAAGAAGGACTGATGTTTTAGGAAACATGTTATACACAGTAGATAGTCACAGTTGTGATCCAGAAGACTCCTTATTTGCAAACAAGACCAAGACTTTGAGACTCACCACGGTGGTCTGTTCTAAATTGTTATGCAAAAAAAAAAAAAAA
>NW_007727029.1:104121-114047 GCF_000696425.1 Galeopterus variegatus
AAAAAAAAAAAAAAAGGATATGCATTATTCAATTCTGTGTTTTTCCTTCTAGTTAAGCTTCAAATCACTGAATACTACTGAATATAACAGATTTGGGGGGAGATTTTCCAATTTCTAATGGAAAAAAAAGCCTTTGATTGTTGATAAGTTTTTCCATGTAAAAATGATTATGACAAGCAACTGTAATACATAATTTACTAGGAAAATTATTACCTAGTAGTGTTAAAAAAATCAAGATGGACATACATACCATATATTTGCTTGTCACGAAGGCAAAAGAGAAAAGAAAATCATTGCTTATATAATTATCTAAACCAATCCCTTATTTTCTAACTTTAAAAAAAATGAGTTTTAGGAGGGATAATTACTCATCTTAAGGTACTATAGCCATCTTGTTTTATCGACAGTAATGCTTTCTAGTCATACATGCCTATATTCTAAATGATTTTTAAAAACATGATCACATTTCTTCAAGGCTTACAAAGAGATAAAGCTATTTAACTACATCTGTGAAATATCTTGGATAATTATCTCAGCTTATAGAATGGAAAATACGTGTAACTCACATTTTAAATGCATAGAACCAAGATTAAAAATAAAAGGCTATTCATTACTTTTCTTCTCATAGTAATGTGCCTGTACGTCTAGTTCTTCTTTGCAGATTTAATGATTACCTATAATTTTTTGATAGTTAAAAAATTTTCATGAAAAGAGAACGCTTTGTTACTTTTGTTCTGAATAATAAGAAAACAAGAGAATTAGCTGACTTAAGCATCCCCAGGTGATTCTAATAATCAGGAAACTTTAAGAACCAAGGTGTGATACCTTTTCCCACCCGTCATAAGGGTGGTGGCTGACACTCTTATGACATAGGACAGGTTAATAAGAGAAGCACAATAAATTTATTTAATCAAAGTTTTACATGACACAGGAGCCTTCAGAAATGAAAACCTAAAGACCCTGGTAAAAGTGTCTATTTTTATGCTTAGATTTTATGAAGGATGGGCAGCCATATAGAAATATGATTGGACAAAAGAAATGATCTAATGGTAATAGACTGGGGGGAAAACCAGCAGGCCTGTCTCTTCAGATTCTTCTTGGCTTCTCTGGTATCACTCCTTCCTCTTGGGTATAGGGCAGGACCACTCTGGAATGAGGGTCTTATGACATGCTTTCAGGCAAGATGGGTCTGAGAATTTCTTTACAGCTAACTCTCACGTGAAAGTTGAGGGAAGGTCAGAGTGACCATCTTACTTCCAGGGCCTTTCCAGTTGTTGGGAAAAATAGAATAATTTAATCAGGCCCTTTCACCTTAGGTCCGATTGGGGGTGGTGCAGTGCATTCTTTGTAAGCAAGTGGTGTGTGGATGGAGTTAGTGCACATGCACGGCGCCGCCACTTGGTTGGCATTTACTGCCTTGGGCATCCACCCCATGTGGCCATGCTCTCGAACCTATGGCTCCAAGGACCTTTTTGCCAGTTACCTAGCTCATAGACCTGTGTGTGAGGGATCTGGGAACCCAGCCTGGTGTGTGAAGAGTTTGTGAGCCAGTCTGGACAATGGGCTTGGGGTGTGGTGTCTGTGAGCTCCAGACCCAGCCCAAGCTCGACAATTGGCATAGTTGTTGCAGGATTACGAGCAGGTAAAAGAGCCCAACAATTGGCGTAGTCATAGCAGGATTCTGAACAGGTACAGTAATAAAAAGCCCTTGGAAGAGGGAGGAATGTGTCTACTATTGAATATGTTGTGCCCTATGGCAACTTTCCGGCTGACTAGGTTCTGGTTGCTGCTCACTGCACTGCAAGTCATCATAGACCAGGCACTATGGCAGAAAACCCCTTGCGAGCAGGAGAAAATATGGCTATCCTTAAGCATGTGGTGCCCGGTGGCCACTTTTCTGCTGACCGGAGCCTGGCTGCTGCTCACTATGCTGCAAACTGATCAAGATTTGCAGCAGAAAGCAGAGTTGTTGGAAGCACGGATGATTAACCTGGAGGATGACATGCAGTGACTGGCCACTCCTGTCTCTCACACTAGGGAAGACGAACAACCCAGTGGTAAGTTCAGGGAGACAGTGCATCTCCAGGCACGACCTGTTGTGCATGAGAAATTGAAACACAAGCAGCCTATGGGACCAGGTGGACAACCGGTGGGTGATCCACAGATGACCCAATTCACCACCTATGTCCCGTCTACCCAGGACGAATTGGTTGGCTTAGGGAGACAGTAAAGCAGCAGAAACAGGGAGAGCCCCTGGCTGCTGCAGCTATGGGACCTAGGGGTGGATGGTATAATGTGCTCTTGAGACGATGTAGTAAATGCATGTCGCATTTGTCTGAACTCAGATGGCTCACCAGGTGACACTTAAACCTGATGGCTGGCCAGGTGCTGTATAAACCCGAGAATGCAGATAGCTCAATGGGTGCCATATAAAACCAAGAAAAGAGTGACTGAGTGAATGCAGTTGTTCAAACTGTGGGTGAATGCTGCAGAAATGCCCAAGACTGTGAGTGAATAGCCTGTGTAAACCGAGCTGATTCAAGTAATTCAGGAGCCAGGGATGGGGCAGCTAGATGCTAATAGCCAAGACAATGAAAAGGCCCTCAGGGCATTTCAGAAGTTTGGGAGAGTGCCCTTCCCATCACAGAGGCCTAGGAGAACTGAGTTTACCCAAAGGACAGACCCAGGGCACAGCTGCCCCCAGGAACCTGCTCCCTGCATCCCAGCTGCTCTGACTGGAGCAGCCCCAAGTGTGGTTCATACAGCACCTCTGGACAGTAGAAGCCTGAAACCTTGGCGGCATTCACATTGTGTTAAGTTTGCAGGTCAGCAGTATGTGAGAGCAGTGGAGGTATGGCAGCCTCCACCTAGATTTTGGAAGATGTATGAAAACATTAGGGGACTCTGGCGGAGACCTGCTGCAGGGGTGGAGCCACTGCAGAGGTCATCCATGGAGCAATGTGGAGCAGAAAACTGGGGTTGGAACCCCCACAGAGAGCCCCCAATGAAGAAATGTCTAGAGAAGCCAGGACAGCAGGACGGCCACCAGGAGCCCAGAACCAAGGGGCTGCTGGCAGTGTGCAGCACGAGCCTGGAAAAGCTGCAGGCACCAGGGCAGCTCAATGGGCTGCACTTGGTGGAGCTGTAGGAGCAAGGTTGCCCAATGCTTTAGGGGTCCAGGTGCCCCAATGTGCTTAACATTTGCCCTGTTTGGGTTTTGGATTTGTTTGGGGCCTGTTTTTTCTTTCTATTCCTCCCTTCTGGAATGGGAATGTGTACCCAATGGCTGTCCCACTGTATCTTGGAAGTACATAAACTTGTCTTGACTCTTTACAGGTTCACGGCTGAAAGGAATTTTGCCTTTAGTGTCAGATGAGACTTTGGACTTTTGAGTTGGTGCTGCAACAAACTAAAGACTTTTGGGACTGGGATGGAATGTGTAATATGTGAATGTAAGGGTCGTCTATCCTCACTAAGGGAACATCACAGTAGATTCTGAATGTGTAAATTGTATGGTGAGGGACCCTGAAGGGGTTGATTGTTGGGAAAAATAGGATAATTTAATCAGGCCCCCTTGCCTTAGGTCCGATTGGGGGTGGTGTGGCACATTCTTTGTAAGCAAGTTGTGTGTGGGTGGAGTTAGTGCATATGCACTGCAATGGCTGGTGTTTACTGCCTCAGGCATCCACCCTGCACAGCCATGCTTTTGAGCCTATGGCTCCAAGGAACTTTTTGCTGGTTACCTAGCTCATAGACCTGTGTGTAAGGGGTCTGGTGACCCAGCCAGGCATGTGAGGGGTCTGGGGATCCAGCCTGGTGTGTGAAGGGTTTGTGACCCAGTCTGGACAACAGGCTCAGGGGGTCTGTGAGCTCCAGACCCAGCCCTAGCATGACACCAGTCGTCAGCTCAAAGTACTTTGGGGTAGCGTTTTCTAAGCCCCAACACCTTCTTATCTGGCTATTCCTACTTTTATCCAAATCTGTCTCTGTTTCCTACATCTATACTTCCTTTCCATACCTCTCCTCTCCATAGCCTATCACTCCCCACTAGAGCCTACATCTCCTGTCTAGTTCCTGTATCTCCTTTCTAGAGCCTGTTCTCTTGGAAGCTTAGACTTAATGAGGTGTCAAGTAATCCATCTTTCACTCCCCATTGTTAGTTTGTGCTTGTAATTTTAACTCTCTCTGAATATTTGTGTTTTAACAGAAGACTTCAGTAGAATAAAAAGGCTTTTAGAACCAAAGTAATGGATCCCAGGTGGAAGTTTAGACACCTAAATTAGTTAATTCTGGTGTTTTCCTTATGGCCATGTTCCATACTGCTTATGAGACACTATATTTTCATTATGAAAGCAAGGGAAATAAAACACCATCAAGAACCTAAAGACTGATACTTTATAAATTAATATTCTTTCCCAGGAAATAATCCCCAGTCAGAAGACAAACATCTGGAATAAGAGAATTTTTACTTTAATTTACAATGGAATTCAAACTATTTTTTTTAGTCCTTTTTTATTGAGAGGGCCAGATGCAATGCATTACAAATTGGTTGCCTAATTCAAAACATAAAGAAAATTATCTCTCTTCCATATGACATGAAATTTAGAAAGGGGAGGTTTGGTGCAGAGCAATAAAAGCAATTCTTATTTTTAAAAGATTGAGGGTTGTACTCAGCAGTTCTTCAGATGCCACATGAACATTCTGGTGTGTTTCTCTTTAAGATAAGCTTTTGCTTTTTTATTTTCCTAAAATAAGTTATTACATTCATCTCAGATTTTACTCACAAGAAGACTATAATATATATGTAGCATAAAATGTGTCCTCTAAAATGAAAAGTTACTTTTATAAATTTGATTAGAACTTTTTGGAGAAATGAGAAAGTTTTTGTGATTTTGACACGACTATATCATTTGTACCTAAAATAGATTTTTTAAAAGTGAGTTGTATTATATATTTCAAAAAGATACTATTTCACTTTTTTAAAGATATTCTTTACATCTTGGGTTAAAGTGATTTAAATACATGAAAAAGAATAGAGAAAATTCTTCCATAAAGTTCGAGTTAATAGGCTTATCCTTTCTATCAAGTTCTTCACTGACTTGTAAATTCTTCCTCTGGATGACTTGAATATCTGTGAAAAAACTAAGCTCACATCAACCTTAAAGTTTCAGTGAAATAAAGTAACATTTGCAAACTCACACACTGGGTCTATAGAAGTTTTCTTCTAATATTGTTAAGTGAAAGAATCAGACAATGGGCTTCCCTTTACCAGTACTATTTCTTGGTCTCTTCTTGCCAGACTGGCAAAGGAAGCCTTGTTTAGTAAAAACAATAATTTAAAATATTTACATTAATACTAGTATTTTACATGTCAACACATTTAGCTATGCCTAGCATTGCACTAATTGTTGCAAGGGTGTAAGGAAATATATGAAACCCAAGCTCCATCATTTTCTTAATAGGGACAATAGAAAATAAAAGCTTAAATAAAAATGGAGGGCAAATATAATATAATTGTAAATGTTTTGGTATATGTTATTAAAATTCAGAGAAATAATGGGTGTGGACAAGAGATGACATTGGCTATTTCATGGAATATGTGGGATGTGAATATGATTTGTTGACTAGATCATAAACAGATCAATTGGGGGGGGGTGCTTAATTTGGCATAGCCCAATTGTTCTAAAACTGTGATCTATTATGTTAAACATTTTCACTGGAAGCTGAACTAGGGCTGATCTGAAAACTGGTGGCTCAGGTATTCAAGGTGAGTTGGCACTCAAAAAACTACCCATAGTAACAGCTTAATAATTATGGTTAAAGAATATCAATAGTTTATGATCCCAGCTAAAATAAATTTTGAAAAGTTCAGATATTGTTATTTTGCATGACAAGGTCCATGTAAAAATGGCTTTATCCAGCATTCCCAAGTTGCATTTAACCCTCTGAGGACCTGCAGCCAGGTAGAGATCCTGGTGAAGTTGGCTCCAGAGGCTCAGGTGCTAATACCAGCAGGGCCTGCAATGTGCATGCTCTGTGAGGACTTACCCTGGGCACTGCCTGGGATGCCTTTACAAGCTCTCTTCAGCTTGAGGCTTATCCTGTGCTATCCAGGATCTGGGAAACTACTCCCAGCTTCATGACCTTCAGAATGCCTCCTAATCCATCTTGCCAATGTGACAGTTGCAGCTTGGAAAGCAAAGAACGACCTAAGTCAGGATGAAAGTGCTGCCTTGTCCCTTTCTGAGGTCATGCCTGACTAATACTTACAAATGTGCAGCCCCTATACCCCATTTTGGATACTTGTAAAGGTGTTGCCACTCCTTCTAGGTGCCACCCATGGCAGACATTACAAATCAATCACATCATTCTTTCCACCTCCAGGGCTCCAGGCAGCCACTCCCATCTACTCACAGTTGGTATACGGCATAGAGCCCGTTTGACATACGTGGCCTAAGTACCCTTCAGGGATGATGAGACCAAGGGAGAGCCCCAGCTCAAACAGACATGGGCACAGTCAGATTGAAATCCAGGATTTTTGAGGGGCTACATTTACTGAATAAGGATCAAACAGATTTTGAAAGGATAACAAAGTGAGAAGAGAAAAACCAAATGTTGAGTTTTGGCTATTACTTGTGAAATGCAGAGTACAGTAAAAACCAATTATTAAAAAAAAAAAAAGAAAGTCATATAAAACCTACAGATTGATTTCACCATCAAAGTTCTAGAAGCTCACTTAGCTATCACGGGGAGGAATGACTTGTCAAAGTCACGCAGGTAGTCAGGAGTCAGGCCTAGATTTCTTGATCCAGGATTTACTGACCACAAAGCAAATGAGCTTGTAGCAGCGTCACCTCCACAGACAAAGTCATTTCCTATCTTAGCCTCCTCTAGCTTTAGAGAATTAATCCTTTAATGGCTTGTTTCCAGAACAACACAGTTAACATGAAAACCTTCTACCTGGTAAGCAACGCTCTTTAAGGAGAGTAAAGAGTTACCCGCAAAAACTCAACTGTTTTGCTTTCAACTCATTTAATTACAAATAGCTAAATCTCCAGATGCAGCTGAAACATGGTTTCCATTCTCGTTGATCCTCAGCAGGCTTGCCACTGTCAATGCCCTGAACAGTATGTGCTCCAAGGAGGAAAGGTGCTGCAGGTGTAAATAAAATCAATCTGCTCATTTTGGCAAATGTCTTATTGATCAGAGCTGTTAAATATATGCCTCCATCTTCACCTTCATCAAGAATGTGGATACCTTTATGCTTGAAACATTAAGCATCAAGCAGCATGCCTGCAATCTTGTCAGAATGGCCACAAGGACCAGTAATAATATGGCAGCATATAAACTTAAGCTTTGATGTGTTAAAGTGAGAAATCAATGGGAAAGGTGGGGACAAAAATGAGGATAACACGAGGCACTGATTAGTCCAAAGCTGGAAATGTAGTCATTATAAGTTGCAGCACCACTGCACACGCGGCTTCCTCCATCACCTCACGCAGTATTGAAGCAGAATGAGTCAAGTTTAGGAAATCCCTAATGTCCCTGAACCTCAGCTTCCACTTGTTTCAATCCAGGCAGCATAACCCGTACCTCAGAGAATTGCCTGAGGATTAAATGAGGTGATGTTGGAAGTTTCCTTACAGTACCAGGACTTAATGAACATTTGTTTCCCCTGTGCTCTTAAGTGTCTTTAACTTCAGGGTGGAGCAGGTGTTCCCTCAAGTGCAAACAGTGCTGTGAGCTAAGATCTTCTATCAGTCAGAATTTTTTCAATTTCAAAGGAGAGAAGACCCAGTGCAAACTAGCTTAAGTAATAAATAAATGTATGAGTCCTTTAACCAAAAACTTCAGAATTAATGTTGATTTCAGGCAAGATTTAAACAAATGATGTCACTGGGAAACTGCTCTTTCTCTGTCTCTCCCCTCCACCTGTCTATTGGCTTCATCTTAAGACCTCGCAAGGGGTCTTCCAGCAGCCCCCCGCTGCCCCCATGCAACAACATAATGGACTCCTCTTCCAGGCTCATACCACCTCACCCCACTGTCTGCTAGATCACACATCAGGCCTCAGAGTCATTATACAGCATTCATGGCCATCTTTGAACTTATTCCATAGTCAAGGGGCAGGAAACATTTTCAAACTAGATGAACTGTGGGTCTGAGAGAAGTGGAGAGGGTGCCCAGAGGATCAGGGTGCCACTGCCAAAAAAGGAGACAAATGAATAGTATGACTGCCCATTGTCTACTAGAAGTGACAGGCTCTAAAGGCTGACCTGCAGACCTGTACGTATATGAATAAATCTTCATTGTTGGAAGACACTGAGATTTGAGATGGTTCATTACACAGCATCATGTGGTAACAGCAAACTAACACACAAAGAATAGGTGGCCAGTACAGGGGAAAGACATCAGTGGATAGACAGGAGTGATAGCCATGGAAGAGAGGAGGCATGCTTGGAGTGTAACCTAAAAGTAGAACTCTCAGAATGTGCTAATTGATTGATTGAATATGCTGTGTGAGAAAAAGAAAGGAAATCAAAAAAATGCCTATATTTCGTCTTGAGCAATTCAGTGAATGGTGGTACCATTTATTAAGACAGAGAACTCTGAAGAAGGAACAGGTTGGCAAAAGGGAAAGAAATTACAAATCTAGCTTTAGCCATATTCATTTTAATTTTGAAATACCTTTAGACTTCCAAATGGGTTCATGGCAGAGAGTGCTGGATATATGTACTATCTATAAAATGGCAGGTTAGACAGTCTCTAAACTCTTTTATAGTTTGGACATTTTCAGAGTCATTATCATGTCCACAATCTTTAGATTTTAGCAAGTTTCAGCATAAGCAATTTCTATTTCCAGTGATTTTGCTAAGGATAATGTTTTTACCTGAACCAGACTGAAAGCCAAGAATAAGAATCTTCATAAAATATCATGTCTTCTTGACAGCAAATAGCCCAGCCTACTGTAGGTTATGGATTAACCCACAGCCCTTGGAATGCAGAGATAAAATTTACTTCTGCCCGGTGGGCTGCCCACTCCCCCGATGGAGGATAAAATACTCACCTCTGGACCTCTCAACTGGCATAGAAAATGGAAGCACAGTTCTGAGTCCTGACCCCTCAGAAGTGACTATCCAAACCTATATGATGTGTGGGGCTCAGTCTGCCGTTGTCAGTATCCAAGATGAGTCCCAGATGCTGGGGAGTTTTCCTTGGGCTTCAAATCCAATAGTCATTGAAACTTTTGACAACCAGAGCTGGTATGTCCTATAACTAAGTGCCACCAGCTCACATAACCCTAACAGGAGAAGACTTCATCTTGCTGTCATGACATGTATGGGAAATAGATTTGTGACATGTATGGGAAATAGATCTATATTGTCATGGTATGGAGTGACTTTCACATATTTCTAATCAAGAGGGAAGAAAGAAAGAGCTAAGGGACAGAGAAACAAAGTCTGATGTAGTAACAGAAACTTCCAGGTGGAAAGAGTTCAACGAATACAGTAAAGGTGATCCGACATGTCTTAGAATATAATTAAACATTTTAGAACTAAGAAAGACTTGAGAGGATTTTCCTAGAGAGGTCTAAATGTTGGCGTGCCTTAGGTCTCAGTCCTTAGCCTTCTCCTTTCCTCTATCTTCACTCTCCCTAGATAGTCTTATCCCCTGCCGTTGTTTTAAATATCAACTGTATGTCAGTGACTCCCAAATTTACATTGTCCTGATTTATATATCAAATTGCCCACTTGACATCTCTACTTAGATGTTTAAAAATTAATTCAAATTTCATGAATCTTAAACAAAATTCTTTATTTCCATGACTCCAGTCTCTTTCTCCCCCCCACTCCAGTCATCTCAGTAAAATCGCCCCAGTTACACAGTGGCCCAAATGTAAAATTAGGCTTCATCTTTGATCCCTC
>NW_007727029.1:114277-116581 GCF_000696425.1 Galeopterus variegatus
TAAAATCGCCCCAGTTACACAGTGGCCCAAATGTAAAATTAGGCTTCATCTTTGATCCCTCTCTTTCCCTCACCCCACATATTTACTCCATCAGTTGAGTCCTGCTGGACTAGTTCACAGAAAATATCTTAATTGTTTGCCTCTTTCTTACATCTACAATGAAGTCACCCTTGTGCAAATCACCATCATCTTTTACCAGAACCTTGCGAAACACTCCTAACTGGTCTCCCTGTTTCCATCCTCCAATTGGCAACTAGAGGAACCACTTCAATGAATATCAGATCTTATAATTCCTTGTTTGAGATGATCAAGTGGCTTCCCGTTGTTTATATGATAGAATTCAAACTTCAACATGGTATAAAGCCTGCAGTCGACATGGCCTTTGCATATCTGCTCTCTCATTCATACTCCAGCCACATTGACTTTCTTTCTATGCCTAGAACAAGCCAAGCTTGTTTCTCCCTCTAGGTCTTTCAGGACCCGGCTTAAAAATCCCTTCCTTAGTAGCACTTACTTTTCAACCCTCACTAAATAGTAAAATCCCCAGGACAACCAAGTGTTATCATGACATCTGATTCGTGTTTTTTTATATCATTCATCACTTTTCCAAATTATCTTGCTTATGTATTTATTCGCCATTTTTGTCTCTTTCTACCAGAATATAATCTCCAGGAGAGCACCAACTTTGTTTTGCTTTATTTGCCCACTGTCACATCCACAGGGAGTGGTACATAGTGGATGCACAATGAATATTTTTAAAATAAATCATCTATTTCAGTGATTTTCAAAATACCACCCCTGGATCCCTGAGGCTCTTCTGATACTCTGTAGTGGGAAAGGGAGGAGAAGAGGAAGGCAGAAGGGTGGAACAAAAGGCTGGCCATCTTTTGAGCCTTTCTACTGATTCTCCTGGAATATTTTTGCTTTGTAAGTGTATGCAATCACTTCTATGTAAGATTTTGTTTGTTAAAAGTTTATGATATTAAAAGTATTTGACAACTAGTAGTCCCTTGCCACCCCCTCATTTCACACGAGCTACTTGCCTATGGCCTCAAAGTACACTGGTACCACACCACTACCAAAATCCAGGTTCCCCTGACAAAGATGCACAGGTTTTTTGTTTTTTTTTTAAATCTAGTGTGTTCCAAATATCCCAAGTCCAAATTGCTGCTGTTGCCTTACATTCCTATTAAATAATAAAATCACACTTTCCTCATTACTGTGAAAAGCAACACACTCTCCAGTCTGCTGGATATTCTCTTAAATCCACTATGGTAACTTTATTTTAAATGACAGAACTGCTGGTCTGAACTGAATCATAGTCAGCTATTTACCCATGGTATTCTAAACAAATAGTTAAAACTAAAGGAGGAAACCAAATGAGATTTTCTTCACATTTAATGTCTCCCTCTGCAAATCAAGCTATCAAGAGGCAGAATATACCTTACAGCCACAATGTAGAATAAATGTCAAACAGATTGTAAATTGTGATAATCATTTTTATAAACCAATGTACAAGGATTAATTCAAAATAATTAACTTCAGTTTAATTCATGAAGGCATTTATGAATATATGTCCCCTGATTTGTGATAGTCAGGAGTTTAGAAGGGATTTATTATAATAAGAAAAGGGTTAAACTATCACCTTCTCCCAGCCTATTAAGGATTACAATTTATTACATTTTCTAAAATGCAACAAATTGAAATAAATGAGACCAAGCACATTCTGCACAAAGCAGATATGAAATGATGTTCAAATCTTGAAAACTCAATTTATGGGGTGCCAAATTCTTTCAGCTCTAAGAAAATATATGTAATGTTTAAATATGGGAAATACACTCCAATGGAAATGTTAATATAGACTGTAATAAATAAATAAACAAACTATAGCGAGAGAACATCTTGATGAATTAAGGGGAAAATTGTTGTGTAGTGGAAGATGCACCTCCTTGGAAGTTAGAAGTCCTGCATTCTGGTAGCATCTCTAAGGAACATGTTCATGGACAGGCCATGTTGATGTCTATGTGTGTCAACTTCTTTACCTGTATTTTTACTATATGTTGGACATTTTCTTTCTTTTTTTTTTTTTGGTCTTTTTCGTGACCGGTAAGGGGATCGTAACCCTTGGCTTGGTGTCGCCCGCACTGCGCTGAGCCAGTGAGTGCACCGGCCATTCCTATATAGGATCCAAACCCGCGGCGGGAGCATCGCTGCGCTCCCAGTGCTGCACTCTCCCGAGCGCGCCACGGGGTCGGCCCTGTTGGACATTTTCTGACAGCCTCTTCTCACTTTCATTGAGGAAA
Organism: Galeopterus variegatus; assembly: GCF_000696425.1. Lineage (NCBI taxonomy): Eukaryota > Metazoa > Chordata > Mammalia > Dermoptera > Cynocephalidae > Galeopterus > Galeopterus variegatus. The sequence goes on from NW_007727029.1 coordinate 116,581, forward strand.
A
>NW_007727029.1:116891-119771 GCF_000696425.1 Galeopterus variegatus
AGACATTTGCTACAGTCTCTGGGATCTAAACTTTCTCTCTCTTCTACAGTGATCAGAACAAAAGCCCTCTCTTCCTCTAGATAGCATGGTTAAAATTGGAACTGCTGCAGTCAATGTTGCTACCAAGAAGACAGCTGAAGACAATGAAGCTGACCTATAGAGTGGAGCAGAAACCAGAGGCTCATAGAAAAATGCAGCTGAAAGCATGATAGTATCCTGAACCTCTGCATATAATTATGCCTGATACCAGTGTAAATCTGCACTTTTTTATTATTGAGCCAACAAAATTATTTTGTTGATTAAGCCAATTTAGATTTGGTTTTGTTTTGCTGAAAACACATATGATTGTATCTGAGGCCATTTTTAGCAGCAACTGCTGGTTGCTACGCAACAGTCAGTACCCCACCCCCAACCCTCCACCCACCCTTCTACCTCCGACCTTCCTTCTTTGCCCTAATCCAGACCTCAGACCTGTGCTCTGAACAGTCAGAAAAAGCTGACCCCCATTCCTAGTCTTGGGCCAGGGAGGAAGGGTGGAGGGACTGGTTAGTCTACATCAACCATTCCAAGCCAATATTCTTGCCAATAGTTGACTTAAGAAGGTGCGTATGTAGAGAGAATTCTGTTGGGGATGAGATTAAGATTTCAGGAAATGGCTTCACAGACCCTTCAAAGAGACACAAGAACACTGGTATAGGCCAAACTGCTAGAGAGGTTGAGTCACATTTGTCCATGAGGTGAGAGAAGAAGAAAGTACCATGATCTAAGATCATACCATCGAATTGCTGGGTTAGTGAATCCTGTAGCTACACTGTGCTCCTGGACTTCTCATTAGTTAAGGTGATAAAACCCTTTATGTTTAAGCCATTGAAAACTGGGAGTTCTGTTACTTTCAGCTGAAAGTATCTAAACTGATAGACCATGATAGTTCTCAAACATTTAAGTTAATAAAATCTCACAATAGTATAAAGCACTTTTTAAAATTGTTTACAAAAACATTACTTCATTACTCTTGAATAGGTTCTATCAGGATGGGGATTTTTAATCCTTTTGTGCAGGTAAGAAAAATGTAGATTTGAAAGTTGGCTTGATATTCCTAGCCTTTCTGATCCGTAAATTAGAGTTTTTTTCACCTTAAATAATGAAATTATAAGCACATATTACCAATAGTCCTAACATTTAAATATATTTATTTTTCATCAACCACAAATAAGATGTCAGAAATATAACAAAATTCTGAAACAAGAACAATAATAAGTGCCAACTAGGACTTTAAGTGAGTAATGCTAAGAATTTCTAAGCATTTCTAATCATTATCTGAAGTAAATCTTCATGCTGAGCTTGGTAAGAAATTAAAATTTACAGTTACATAGGAGAAATTTAGTTTAATATAGCTACATTTAGAGAAAAGCAGAATGGACATGCTTATGATTAATTTTATGGAATGCAAACATACTGTAATTGTTCAACTCATTTTAATAACATTAAACTGAACTTTCTTTCCTTCTTAAAACAGCTAGTTAACTGGTAAAATAATGGCTTCGCAGAGTGGTAACAGCAAATAATTAAGACTCTTGCACCAGTGGGTGCTCAGACCTATCCTCCAGTTTCGTTTACACTTGGTTGTGTGCCTTGCAAGCAAATGCTGCATCAAATTTTGTTTTTGTTACCCATTCATATAATGCATTGTATGAAGTGAAAAGGAAGTTGATGTAGTTATTGAAGTCTCTGTGCTTTTAATAAGTAGGGGGAAAAAAATGTTCCCTAGAGTTCACTAGTTGACATAATATCAAAATGTACCCCATAAAATTTTTTTTAAATTGTACTCCATAGCTTGGTAGTATGTCCCTCTATGTTATATGCAGGTATGACATATTTCTTATCCATCTTGCAACAGACTCACCTGCTTCAGGGATGTCATTAAATTTTACTCCTTTTTGAACTCTTCATTCAGGACCTTCTGAGCGATACCACCAGGTTCTTGCTTTGCAGAATCCTCTGGGCTGAATGTGGTTCTGTGTTAGTACAGCCATTGTCAAATTTTGGAACCCCCACTTATGGAGTGTCAGGGGTTCCACAAACTTAAGTAATTTCTGCCAAATATTGAAGAGAGTTTTTTTGTCAAGAGTAGCTAATTCATAGCCTTTTACTTAGCTAGTTCTGTTCACATTTGGTTTTAAATAAAAATCAGCTGCTTAAAAAAAAAAAGAAAATATTGCTCATCATTTACAATACCTGCGTCCTAAATTATCAAAGAAGATCTTCTGAATAAATTTAAATGAATTCCCTGCTTCAAAACTCACAGAAAAACTGAAGGGCATTTTGTTTTTCTCCTTGAAAATCTCCTGCTCCCCTTTCAGATACTCCTTTGGGATAAGCATGAAGTGCTGCTTTGCAGGAAGTTGGACGACCAGAGAGAACCCACAGGAGCTTATTGTAATTCAGACCAGGGGGTTTAAGCCCAGCACAGACACTGAACAACCCTCACTGACTCTTCGACACATTGCATTTCCTCCGCTTTACTTCTGGTGCTCCATATTCTACTTGAACATCACTTGGACTTAATCTCAAACTGTATAATTTATTCTTCTCTCATACTTACTTTCTTTTTTTTTTTCCCCCCTTTTTTGTCTTTTTTCGTGACCGGCATCGGATCGCAACCCTCAGTGTTGCTCCCGCACCTTGCTCAGCCAGTGAGCGGCCGGTCTATATGTGGGATCCGAACCCTCGGCGGGAGCGCCGCCGCGCTTCCCAAGCGGCGCACTGTAGCAGTGCGCCACCAGGCCGGCCCTGTCATACTTACTTTCTGAAATGCAGTCTAAACCCAGATTATTACTTTCTGAGAACTGAACAAATTGTCTGAATGCCTGATTGGGACTC
>NW_007727029.1:120078-144677 GCF_000696425.1 Galeopterus variegatus
TGAACCCACAGGAGCTTATTGTAATTCAGACCAGGGGGTTTAAGCCCAGCACAGACACTGAACAACCCTCACTGACTCTTCGATACATTGCATTTCCTCCCCTTTACTTCTGGTGCTCCATATTCTACTTGAACATCACTTGGACTTAATCTCAAACTGTATAATTTATTCTTCTCTCATACTTACTTTCTGAAATGCAGGCTAAACCCAGATTATTACTTTCTGAGAACTGAACAAATTGTCTGAATGCCTGATTGGGACTCTCGATTTCAGAGTGACTTATTTTATCACCAGAGACTATTATCTATATTTCTATATAATACGTACATATGTATACATAAATGTATGTATTCTATATAAGTATATATATATATGCTTTTTAAATGGTTAAATTCCAAATTCCAGCTAATGTTATGACTAACCAGATAGTATTAGCATTAAGTGTCCATGTAAGAGAAAAGCTGAATGATTCTTCTGTCATTTTGGAAGCTCATTCCTGAAAGCAACAGTAAACTCAGACTTAAATTAATTAAGGCAGTAAAGAAATTTATTATTGTACAAAAAATAGAAAGCCCAGACTTTATTGATTCAGTGACTCAGTGAGGTTATGAAAAGCCCAGTTTGTCTTCTTTCTGATCTGCCTTTCACAACATCAGTTAGGTCCATTTTTTTTTAAGTCAACAAGAAAAAATGTGTATGTTAATGTCTATATTAATGGTGTACAACATGATGCTTGATATATGTGTATGTTGCAGAATGGCTAAATCAAACTATTTAACATATGCATTACTTGTCACTTTTTTGTTAAGAGAACACTTAAAATGTACTCTCTCAGCAATTTTCAAGTCCACAATAAATTATAATTAACTGTAGTCACCGCGATGTATAACAGATCTCTTGAACTTATTCCTCCTGTCTAACTGACAATTTGTGCCCATTTTCAACTGCAGGATACAAGCCACTGCCAACTATAGAAGCATCCAGTGAAAAAGAGACTTCTGCAATTATGCAATTGAAGTTCTTGCCTTCAAAATGATTGGGCCGATTCATATCCGCACCCATGTCTGGACTAAGAATAGTTCTAATGAGCTGATTAGCAAAAGCCTAGAACCCTGGAACAATCACTGGCAATAGAGATTGAATTGCCACAATTAATCCAGTCAGAAAACATACTTGAAGTTAGGTTTGAGTTTAGCATTCTCTGAGTCAAAGGGCTTGAGTGAAAAAGAGTTAATACCTAAATAAAATTGAGATTTTACTAGAAAGGAGAAAGGGTTGGAATGGTTATTGGGTAGGGAACAGAGAGGGCTCTCCACAATTCCATTAACTAAGACAAGAATGCTAAAGAGAATGTCATATATTTGAATATTATCATAATAGAATAGTCACAATGACTGACCTGTTCATGTTCAACATTTATTTGATAATCATCTGAACCGTGACCTGGGAATTAAAAGAGACTAAGTTCCTTTCTCCATTGCCAGATGCATGCGCCTGCTCTGTCTTGGGATGAATCTGGTGCTGTGGATCTGAATCCTCTCAGTTACAAGGATGAGATGAAGACCCAACCATGGAATAGAGAGCATTGCTGTTAGAGCCACACTGAGCTGAGTTCAAATCCTAGATCCTGACCCTGAAATCCATGTGACCTGTGCAAAATATGTAACATCTATGAACTTCTCTTACATAATACATATTTTAAAGGATTTGTAAAAATGTAAGTAAACAATATGCCTAGCACAGTGCCTGGAAGGTTGAAAGTGCTTAGCAACTGTTGGTGCACCCCAGTCATATGGCACTCTTGGCGAACGCCTACCAGATGCCAGTATTGCCAGTCTGGAGCCAACCAAATCCAGCACCAACCCTGCCATCACCACCCCTACACACAAACACACACAAACACACCCTCCACACACACAGAACCATATACCCAAGGCTAGTCCGCGATGCTGCACCAGACATGACCACTGTCCTAGCAGTAGAATTGCTGGCACTAAAATGAGGCAAGAGAGGCACCTCCAGTGTACAATTTAATGAGGCACTTGTGTGATCCTGAGAGTCATCCTACATATTTCTCTTACCTCACCCCAGTCCCTGCCCCAGTACTCCCATTTCTCCCAAATCCATATGCAACCACCTGCACATCACTGAATTCAATAAGCTTCAGTTCAGTTGAGTAAGCCTACCTATTTTCATTCCTTCCTTATGTAAGAATATTTTACTTTTGTAAGTTTTAATTTCTTTTTCTGAACATAGGAGAACATATAACTGCAACACTTCTCCCCACCCCCATCTCCACCCCAGCAAGAGGGGGTTTGGTGATTATGTGAATGTGCAAGTGATTCTTTTTGAAGTGCTTCACACTTTGTGGATGAAAGGTGTTTCATGAGTTCAAAGCACTCCAATTATTATTTGTCCACTATTCAGGACAATCAGGGTAATTTGGCAACAGCTTTTCTCCTTGGAGGAAGAAAAGGCTGATTGCAGGAATGGGAATGGGGAAGCGGGGGATTATGTTCATTTTATTCAAGGTTAAGGTCACAGGCAATGCACAATAAAAAGCTCTTTATTTTATGTATAAATAAAAGATTTCAGATTTGTACTCTTATTTTAAAACACCAGCATACACTCATTTTTTAAATGTCTGAAATACCTTTTTCCACAGTATTACAAGAAAACTTTCTCAAGTTATAAATTTATTATTCAGTTTAAATTTTGCAGTCCTGAATCTTTACTCTCCAAGCAAATGTTGATGCTAATTTTAATATTCACTATAAATTATGTCATTCTCAGTGATTTGTTGCATTGAGACGCATTTCTTGTTTTGAATAATATAATGACAGATACCCATAAATTAATGCAGGAACATTGGACATCACTAAAAAGAGAGTGATCAGAATTTCAGGACTAAAAAATTAAGTAGATACCAGTGGAAAATTAAGTAGATACCAGTCACTGTGGAAGGTGAATTATTTTGCTTACATCCTAGAGGTACGTCCAGTAATTCTTGTTCTGATAATTGAAATTCTCCACCACTGCTGGAAATTTAGTTCTCATTTCCTCCAAGAAAAAGTTTTCAAGAAGATAAATTTTGCTCACATATAAAACTAGGAATTTTATCATTCATGAAGATAGTTTTTCTGTTCATTATTTTAAGGTATTTTCTTATGCATCTCTGTTTTAGTTAATTTTAGTTTAGATATCTTTATCTTTGAATGGCTTTCTACTTTTTAGAAGGTAAATCTTTTCTGCTTAAAATGTTGGCTACTTCATACCTAGATGAGTACATCAATTTCACTAACGTTTGTTCTAAACTTTAGGAGTTGAGATGATAGATATTCACACATAGGTTTGCAAGTTGTCAGTGTGTTATCTACTGCTCTGTTTCTACTCATGCACCAATAGGTATAATTAGAAGATAAGGGGTTTCTCGCAAAACTAAAGTGAATTAAATTTTCACTTTGTCTGAAGGAGATTGAATCAATAAGGCTTCAAACAAGTTGACATGACTTTAAGCACTATTCATATAATTAAGTGCACCTTTATATAACCTTAGATAATAATACAGCAATATATTTTTATAATATTCATTTCTATAAGAGAGAATATGTTAATATTTTGGCATAATTACAGAGAGTATTATGTTCTCATTCTGTCTCTATCTTTCTCTCTCTCTCTCATTCTTTATCTCTCTTAAATCCACACTATATCATGATGCAGCACATTGTTTTGTCTCCCCCAAGAAGCATAATACCTTGCTCTTAAAGCAGCTCTAATCTATTTCATGCTTAAACATATATTTATGTTCTATCTCAATCCCATGAGTAAATAGAAAGCAGCCCTACATTCAGAAACCGATCTACAGATTCTTCCCCAAGAGTAAACTATTCTTCATTTGAGTTCAGTGTAGGCCTCCACTTTTTAAATTCTGGACTCTTGCGTGATAAAAGCCTCAGTCTTCAGTGACCTTCAGCAAGTCTCTTCTCTTCTATTCATTGTCTGTACCATTGAACATGATTCTCAACTGCATATGTGACTAGTGATGAAGATATAATTTATTAAGAAATCTGGAGTTTCAAGATGGAAGTAAACAGTGGGGTTTCATTTGTATGACTCTCTGCACTCACTACATAATACTCCCTGCAATGCCATTACAGAGCTGAATTATAGACTCATGACCATAAACTAGGTGTGCACATAATAGAACATATATTAAAGATGAAGAGACTATTTCCAAGTTTATTCCCCTGTAATGTCTTAGGTCTTTGGTGAAAGACCTGAGAAAACTACAGCTACAGCAGCAAAATAACAGTTGTCCCAAATTTTCCTCCACTCTAAACTACGCTGCAGCCATAATGAGATGAACTTCTGGGCTGAGATTCAAAAGGGGTCCATCTGAATCCTAAATTCTGCAATGCCCATTTCTTTAGACTTGTACCTTATTTAATACCAATTTTGGATATAAAGCCTCCTCCTATACTATAAAATAAAAACTTTTGTTCTTTTAAATTTACAGATGTCCAACAATCACAAGAATTCCTTGAACTTGTCAAGACAAGTGAACAGGTATGATGTAGTGAGGGGGAAGGGGAGAGAGGGAGGGGAAAAGATGAATGAGTAAAGGGACACGAAAATCAACTACAATGTATATCGAGAAGTTAAAAAAATAAAAAATAAAAATAAATAAATTTATGGATGTCAGTTTCACAATTATTATCAAGAGCAGCCTTGTTTGACCACTGCTCTTGTCATTTGTAGCAGCTGGAAAGAAGACCAAGAACAGTTATAGTAAAACAAATGTCGCTGCTTGTGAAAGCCATGACCTGACTTTTAACCAGAATGGATAATAGTTTTACTATAGCAATTTATTCATTAGTTCATTTTGCTGAATAGTACACTTTTAAGTTGGAGTTTATTAATAATTTACACTATTTTTATTGCTTAAAAGAGGAAGTGGCTATTTTCTGATAGCTAATTTGAATTCTTCCCTCCAGGACAAAGTGGTTGCATCCTTCCTTCAGGTTATGACATTTGAGGCCATGATTATCACAGATCTTTGCATCACAATAAACCTAAGTTTCCTTTTTAAGGAAGACTGGAGTAAGTACACTAGGACTGATTGACTCACTCCTAGCAGAAGTACCATCCTTCTAGTCCTTCTGTCGGGTGCCTACCCTTATAAAAGTCCTGAAATTTTACAAGATGATGTCAACCTTACCTCAGCTTTATGATTATTTCATGATTATCACAAGTCTTTGCATCACAATAAACCTAAGCTTCCTTTTTAAGGAAGACTGGAGTAAGTACACTAGGACTGATTGACTCACTCCTAGCAGAAGTACCATCCTTCTAGTCCTTCTGTCGGGTGCCTACCCTTATAAAAGTCCTGAAATTTTACAAGATGATGTCAACCTTACCTCAGCTTTATGATTATTAAGTTTGTGATTCTGCATTTACCCAGCAGAATTGTGTAGTATACTTTGGTCATGTGTCATGAATATGACCATGATTATCACAGATCTTTGCATCACAATAAACCTAAGTTTCCTTTTTAAGGAAGACTGGAGTAAGTACGCTAGGACTGATTGACTCACTCCTAGCAGAAGTACCATCCTTCTAGTCCTTCTGTCAGGTGCCTACCCTTATAAAAGTCCTGAAATTTTACAAGATGATGTCAACCTTACCTCAGCTTTATGATTATTAAGTTCGTGATTCTGCATTTACCCAGCAGAATTGTGTAGTATACTTTGGTCATGTGTCATGAATATGAGTTTTTATTCACAGAAAAGATTGATCAAAAGTTTAGTTTTGATTTAAGAATTATTGTTAAGTTTATTAAACTAAAAATGAAAAATCCTTGTTTTTCCCTAGGCTTGTAAATTTGGGTTACTGATCATATTATCTGTTTATAAATCTAGCAGATTTTAGCAGATTTACAAACCTGGCAGATTTTAGACTTTATTTCTAAAAGGCCTTCAAATAATATTTGGTTTTATTAACAAACTTGGCTAGACACCTTCAGACATGTTAAACAGCATTTATTAAATTTGTGACTTTTAGTTGCTTTTTGTTTATTAAACTAAAAATGAAAAATCCTTGTTTTTCCTGAGGCTTATAAATGTGGGTTACTGATCGTATTATCTGTTTATAAATCTAGCAGATTTTAGCAGATTTACAAATCTGGCAGATTTTAGACTTTATTTCTAAAAGGCCTTCAAATAATATTTGGTTTTATTAACAAACTTAGCTAGACACCTTCAGACATGTTAAACAGCATTTATTAAATTTGTGACTTTTAGTTGCTTTTTAAAGTTCTTTTCTCTGACTTAAACACAAATTATTAATATTTAAATAACTTATAAACATAATGAATTAAGTTTATGAATAGAGTGAATCTAATAATATTTCTATCCCAACATTGTTTATTCACTTACTAAAATTTCTTAGAATCGTAAGATGAAATCAATTACTTGGTTACATATTTTCCATCAGTTATAGGGACTGCCAAACTTATGCCACATTTTCTCACATAGTTATAACTACTTAAACATCAATAATAGAATATTCTTTTTTAATGCATAAATATTCATACTGTGGGTTTTTTTCATCTTTGTCACATCCTTAATTATTATTTTAAATCTAATATTTAATATTACAACAGAATGGATGTAATGAATATATTAGTTGTAAAGCATAGTCATAACAATAAACAACTGTGAACTCACCATCCATGTCAAAAGTAGAACACAGTGAGCTCTACACCGAGTGTACCTGTGAGTTCCCCCCAGCCCATCACTCTGCTTCAGCCCAGACATAACCGACATCCATCAGTATTCAAATATTTTTTTTAGTTTATCATCCCTTGCCTATTTTATGTGTGTGTGTATCTATATATCCCTAAGCACAATATCATTCAATTTTTCTCTTTTGGTACTTTGTGCAATTTTTTAAATCATTCATGCATAATTCTAAATCATCCCATAATGATAAGCTACATTCTCATAAAAGAGGATTCCAATAAACTGTGGCCACTTAATTCTTATTTTTCTTGCACCTAGAGAGATTTGTCTTATTTCCCTGACTACTGTACTGAAATCCTTTTTTTGTAATCCCTATCTAAAGGGTTTCAAAACTTTTAAAGATGTCAGTATCTTAGAACATATTGTAGAATTCTCTGCCCAGAGAAGTTTGTGATTCTCATCAATATTAATGATTTTATTAGATTTTACATTTTCTCTCTTGAGATACATTGACATACAAGGCTACATATCGAACTCTTAAAGCATTTGGACTCCATCACACCATAAAGTATGAAAAACTTCTGTTTAAAGACTTTAGAAATTTATGACATCATGCTTTACTTCATGCTTAAGGAACAGTCAAATATTACAGATATTTGAAATGATATTAGATCAATATTGGGAGCTCTCAAATTGCTTTGATTACTTGGGATTGTTCTCCCCATACCAAAAAATAAAAACAAAAAACAACACGCAAAAAAACCTACCCTAACTTTAGAACATAAACCACTTCTACTCTCCAGTAATTTTAATAAGGTAAGACTCCACTATTTTATTTAATCTTCACAAGAACAAAGTAATCTATTCACATGTATTTAGGCTATAGCTGACTGGGGAAAACTAGATGGATTTAGGGGAATTCAAATGGAAATTTATTTTAACCTTTACTATACTTTCTTATGTAATTATAAGTACAAAATGCAAAGCATTAGAGAAGATAATAATTATTAAATATGAATAATATGTCCAAATAAAATACTTTCAAATACTGAACAAAAATCTTTAGCTTGCTTTTGTAAACATAGCATTTAATAATCAAGTCTAATGCTTAAAATAGCTAGATGTGATTATTGATCAAGCCTTTTTAATAATAGTGTATCCTAAATCCCGAGAATAACAATTGGTTAGAAAATTTGTTTGTACAAAAAGGTGACAAAAGTGTAAATGCAGCCAAAGATGAAATCACAGTCACCAGATTTATCTTCCACTTGAAACAAACAATAATTCCACACAAAATATATGAAAAAAGATATCAAAAATACTGGGCATGAGGCAACAAAGTATAGTGATACCTGAGAGACATAAAAAGACGAGACAAACCCTATGATTGTCCCAGCCTACGGTCTTAAAAGAATTTCAGGGAGAGGCATAGAGAGGGGAAACCCAAGCCAAACCCAGAGGATTTTCTGAGTTGAGGAGATGAAGGTAAGAATCTAGGGAGATCAAGGCAGTAGAGTTCATAGAAAATCAGACAGAAGAGAACTGCACAGAGAGAAAGCACCAGAAATCTGCAAATGGCCCCCCACAAACATTCAGCAAAGCAATGATGAGTGTATGCATTTGAGAAAACTACACAAATCCAGGGAAAACAACCTGAAAGAATTTTTTTTAAAAAAAAAGAAAAAAAACTGATAATTCCCAGGGCATTGGGTGGAGTAATGAGAAAGGTCTTGACCAGTGGTACGGAACAATTAGCCCCAGACTGAGCACTGTTCTGGACCCACCTAACACATCATAAAATCAACACTAGAAAAAATCAAACTACTTCCCTCAACAAAATACAGCAATAATTATAAGAAGATAAAAATATTCAGCATCCAAAAAATAATATTTCCAAAATTTGGCATTTAATTAAAGATTACCTTTAATAGCAACTATTGAACAACTGATAAATGAATTCAGTAAAGTTGCAGGATTCAAAACCAACATACAAAACTCAGTTGAATTTCTTTACACCTGTAATGAACTATCGAAAAAGAAATCAAGAAAACAATCTCATTTAAAATAGCCACAAAAAATTAAATATTTAGGAATAAAATTTAACCAAGGAGGTGAACAAACTATACACTGAAAACTATTGATAAAAGAAATTGAAAAAAAAAAACAAATACATGAAAAGGTATCTTATGTTCATTGATTGGAAGAATTAATATTGCTAAAATGTCTGTACTATCAAAAGTGATTTATACAAGGGTCTTAAGAAGTTCATGAAAATATTTGTATCATGTTTTAATTCTATTTTTCCATGAACTTTTTGAAGTAACCTAGTGGACTTAATGCAATACCTATCAAAATTTCAATGGGATTTTTTTTCATAGAAATAAAAAAAAAATCCTAAAATTTATATGGAACCACAAAGACCCCAAATAGCAAAAACAATCTTGAGAAAGAAAAACAAAGCTGAAAGCATTACACTTCCTGATTTCAAATTATATTACAGTCCTATAGTAATCAAAACAGTATGGTACTAACATAAAAGCAGATAAATAGACCAGTGGAACAGAATAAAAAGCCCAGAAATAAACCCACAAGGACACCTGGAAGACACAATGGCGAAAGGATAGTCTCTTCCATAATAGTGTTGAGAAAACTTTATAAACACATGCAAAAGAATAAACTTGGACCCTTTTCTTATGCCATTTATAAAAATCAAAATAGATTAAAGACCTAAATGTAAGAACCAAAACTGTAAAACTCTCAGAAAAAAACATAGGGGAAAAACTCCTTGACATTGACCTCAGCAATGATTTTTGGATATCACACCAAAAGCTCAGAAAACATAAGTAAAATAAACAAGTGGGACTACATTAAGCTAAAATGCTTCTTTACAGAAAAGGAAACAATCAACAGCATGAAAAGGCAGCCTATAAATCAGGAGAAAATATTTGCAGATCATATATCTGACAAGAGATTAATATTCAAAATACATAAGAAACTCACACAACTCTATAAAAGGAAAACAAATCAAAAAATGGGCAAAGGAGCTGTATAGACATTTACCAAAGAAGACATACAAATGGCCAACACATATATGAAAAGGAGCTCACTGTCAGCTTATACCTGCCAGGATGGATATTATGAAAAAGACAAGAGGTAACAAGTGTTGCTGAGAGTGTGAAGAAAAGAGAACTTTTGTACATGGTTGGTGGGAAAGTAAACTGCTACAGCCATTATGAAAGACAATATGGAGGCTTCTGAAAAAATTAAAAATTGAAATACTATATGAGCCAGTGACCCCACTACTGGGAATATAACCAAAGAAAATAAAATCAGGACCTTGTAGAAATATTTGCATTCTCATGTTCATTGCAGCATTATTCACAATAGTCAAGATATGGAAATAACCTGTGTTCATCATGAATGAACAGGTAAAGAAGTTGAGGTGTGTTCAAGAGGCCTTCAAAAAGCTTATGGAAAGATTTGTATTATCTTTTAATTCCATTTTTCCACTAACTTTTTAAAGCACTTTTTGAATACACACAGACACACGCACAATGGAATGTTATTCAGTCTTATAAAAGAAAGAAATTCTGCCGTTTGCAAAAACACAGAAGAAGCTGGAAGACAGTATGTTAAGTGAAATAAGGCAAACAGACAGAAATGTATTGCATGATCTTCTGTGTGGAGTTCAAGAAAAGGTTGAATAGATAGAAACAGAGTAAAACAGTGTTTACCTTGGGTGGGGGAGATGTAGGTCAAAGGATACAAAGTTGCAGTTATATAAGATAAGTATCTCTAGAGGTATAATGTACAGCAGGAACACTACTGCCACTGTTATTAACTACAGGGTAGTTAATAATACTGTATTGTATACTGGAAATTTGCTGTGAGAGTAGATTTTAGGTGCTCTTACCACACAAAGAAAAGATAACTATGTGAGATGGTAAATATGTTAATTTGCTTGACTTTAGTAATCATTTTATTATATATATGTATATCAGTCATCATTTTGTATACCTTAAATATGTATAATAATAAAAGAAGATTCCTAGTCATACAAATAAGAAAAACACAACCTAAAATGAGAATAATCAATCAATCAAAACAGACCTAGTACTTACACTTTGGGAGAATTTGCTGACAGGGACATTAAATTGGTTGTTCTAATTGTGTTCCACATATTTTTAAAAAGTTAAGTAGAGACATGGAAATATAAAAAATACTCAATTCAAACATCTAGAGATGAAGACTAAAATGTCTGACAAGAAAAATATACTGGTTGTGATTCATGGAAGATTAGACATCACAGAAGAAATAATTAATAAACTATAAAACATAGCAACAGAAACTATTCACGATAAAATACAAAAAGAAAAAACAGATTTAGAAAGTGAAAGAGAATCAGTAAAATATGGGGAAATTTCAAGCAGCTCAAAATACATGTAATTGGAGTTCCTGAAAGAGTAAGGGGAGATGATAGATATTTGAGCAAATAATGGCTTAATATTATCAAAATTAAGCAAAAACCATAAACCTATCCATGCAAGACTCTCAACTAAATGCAATCACACCAATTAATAATAAAACCACACCAAGAGCAATATTATCGACTTATTCAAACCCTGTTTTAAAGAGAGAATCTTAAAAGCAACCAGAGAAAACCATCATGTTCAGTACAAAGCATCACGATAGGTTTCTTGTCAGAAATAATGCAAATGAAAACATAGTAGAAGAATACCTTTCAGTACTGGAAAGAAAAAAAAAAAAACCAAACTGCCAACATAGAATTTAATATCCAGTAAAAATTTTATTCAAAAGCAAAGGTAAATTATAGACATTTTCAGACAGTGCTATGTTTTGAATGTGTCCCCTCAAAAATTGCCAATGTGATAGTACTAGGAGGTGGGGCATTTAAGAAGTGATTAATGCATGAGGACCCTACTGCTCATGAATAGGATTAAGTTTTTGTAATTTACTTTCATTCCTTCTTGTTGGTTGCTGATGTGGCCCATTTTCAGCAAATGTACTTATTTTATTGCTTATTTTGTGCACCCTCCTGTCTCTGGATCCTCCTGTTTTTCCTAACATGTGATCACTTTGCTTCATTTTCTTTCTTTTAAGTTGATTTTATTATGTAGTATTTTATCATCTATCTTTGCAAGCCACCTTAAATGCTGCTGCTGCTGTTGTTGTTTGGTATAGGCTGGGGTACATGCAAACAAAGTCAAATAGTGAAATAATGGTATACATAATCAAATTTAAGGACATCTGTTTAACCTTTCTTTGTCTTTAAAACGTTTTCTCATCTTTAAAGTTGGAATAACAGCATTGCCTGTATCACGTGACAACTGTAAGGATTAAACAATGCACATGAAGCATTATATTGTCTGGTGTATAACTAGCAGTCAATAAATGTCAGCTATTATTATCTTGAAGTATGTGTTATGCTTTTCTAATTCTATTGTTTACTTTTTCCATTGAGTTGTCTAAGCCACACACTTCCAAATAGTCAAAGATACTCATTACAGTGCCCAATGTCTTAATTTGTGACACCCTTCCTTTTACTCTTGTCTTTGTATCTACAAATTATAGCTGTCATTTGAAACAAATGAACATCAGACATACTGGAGCATAAATTCCTAAGGGCCAAAAATAAATATATTTCACAGTGAAAACCACTAATCTCTCACACATCCCAGACATGCTTTGAATTACTTGGAATTTGAGGAGTGGAACACAGTACTGATTAGTATAGATTTGTCCCAGTCAATATGGACAGATTGTATTTAAAGGTCCATTACAAAGAATATTTGGACATGAGGAGACAGACACTATTTCTGTAATGAGATTCTGAAAGAAGTAGACAAGGGGCAAACTCAGATTATACCTCTAATTTCCACTAACATTGTGTATTTAATTGAGGTATTCAACCTCTCTTAAGACTTGGTTTCTTTACATGTAAAATGAGAAAGGTGGTCTACATTTAAGGTTACTTTTTTTCATCTTGGGCAGCTTTGTCCTGCAGCAGAGCTTCTCTATTCCACATCACCAAAACACAATTTTCTCTTCTTACTTATCATCTTAAAATCCACTCGAAAACACAAATAAACCATGAAGTGAGGGAAAAACTTCACTTTTTATTTTTGCAGTTTTTATCACATTTAAAAGAAAAGTTTACATATTGTTTCTCTTTAATATCTAGCAAGCGTATCTTACTGTAGAATGGGTGCTTCAGAAATAGGGTGACTATAGTTCTCAGCTTGCCCACAGTTCTGATTTATACCTGGTATCCTAATGTAATTATAAATAGTTTCTGCTTTTATTCTCAAATGCTTTCTGGCTTGGATGATAAATTGCATGGTCATTCTAACCAGAAAGTACCACTGAAAATTGTTTTGATAATAGCCACCGTTTCTTAGGCATTCAGACACTGAGCTGAAACACTTTTTACCTATCATATGTCTTCATACTTACCAACCCTAAAAGCTAAGTGTCATTATGACTATTTTCAGATGAGGAAACATTTCCAGAGTTGACAGTAATTGCATAGCTAGGTCTCTCTAACACCAAAGCCCATCCGTATATCTTACTGATTAGAGCCTAAACATGATAAATGATCGTTTCCACTTATTATTTGTCTTTACAGTGATATCCAGGTTCACCATTAACAATGAAAACAAGAAGAGTATGTGAGTAAGTTGAATTGTGAAAACTGAAAATCAAAGACTTTATATCATCACTTTTTATTTGTTATAAACATTCAACTTCAGATTCCATAAATTTCAGCATTTCTCTGTTTTTAAATTCCACTCAAGTGGATACTGAAGAATTATTCCTTAAGTTTACCATATTGTCTGACCATGAATTTTCCCAATATGTTTCATTGGTTAAGAAGAACAAAAGAGTAAATAACTTATAATCATCAGGAGATGAAAATGAACTGCCATTAGATAAAAGCCCTCCCTGTTCATAACAAGGGTCTGTTTGAGTTTTCCACTGCTTTTATTATGCAGTTTTCCCTCTGTACCTTCGCTTGTTCCAAATCCATTTTTGAGTATCTGTTATATGCCAGGTAGCTTTGTGAAGCACTTAACAGTGTGTAAAGACTTTTCATTAACATTGTCATTACTCTTGAAATCTACCTTGTTTTAGGTCAGAGAAACCTCTCTCAATGGAAAAATTTGAAATAAATTTGAATGTGGTAGAGCCAGTTTCCAAGTTTCTTCAGAAACACCAGTATAATCCTTAATTAAATGGAGATTAAAACAATAGATTGCCCTATACTAGTAAGTTTTAAATTTTTCCTACCAGCAGAAGTATTTTGGAGAAGGCCCATGTTTCTCATTACATAACAAAGACACAAAATGACACCAAAAGAGAAGATGACATCAGCTGGCATGAATTTATATTCTAGGTAAAAAGGTATTTATGTGAGAATCCTTCTGCTGACATTGATTCCCTTAAAAATCAAGGTATTTCTTTTTAATTGAAAGTTGTAACAGAAAATGATATCTGATTTACATTTCAAATTTTCACATAACTATAAACTTTTATATGGTGAACAGATGCTGATGTGAATTTTACAAAGCTGAGCAATATCTTTCAAATTCATGTCAGAAGAATGTCAACTGAAAATCAGGAAAAAAAAATACTAAAAGAGAGCAAAATTGTGATATCTCAGTAGAATTTGCTTAGTATGACAATGTCTTTTTGCAACTAAAATCCTGTGACTAATAGTTCAAAGAAGTCTTCAACAATGTGAATCTAAGTTTACAAACACAAGCTTGAAGTTTATACCCACACAATTAGTAAACATGCACACATACACACAAATATTATTGTGATTATAGTCCTTATGTACATGGTTGTTAGTGGATTTCAAAAAAAAATGTTTAAATGTTAACTGTAAAATTGTCATGGCTTGATCTTTAATAAGTCTTAATACCCATGATAGCAATCATTTCAAAAAGAATCTAGCAGTAACTAGCCAGTCCCAGAACAAACACTGCTGGATCATGCCTCTGATAAATTTGGTAAGTAACAAAAAAAAAAAAAAAAAAAAGGACATGATAGAGTTGACCCCTTAGACTGCTCACCATTCCCAGTCCTGCATTCATTTGAATTAATAATAAATTCATAAGAAACAACTCCCAGGAAGATAAGAACCAGGCAAAGCAATAAACAAGACTCTTATCTGAAGGGCATCCTAGGAATTCAAAAGTAGACTCTGCTAAACATGCAAAATGTTTAAAATCATTTCATAGGTCCATATTGAAATTTAGAACAAAGGCAGCATCCAGTTTCCTAAACTTCCTTTAAGATTATGAATATACTAGCCTTTGGCATCTTAAGTCTGAGAACTTTTGTTTGGATAACAGACCAAATTCAGGATGTTATTACTTCACTATGTTCCTTCCAAAGTTCAGATTTGTTTTGATGTATTACAAAAAAGTATATTACTGATACTTAAGGAAACAGATAAGAACACCGGATATTACATGCAGAATATCATCTGTTAACTTATAGATCAATAAGATCTAGTGACAGGCTAGGTCCTGTTAATTATGTTTGTCATAGCCTGATAAGACATGGATTACACCAAACTATTTTCTATAGCTGGTCACAAACATTCACAGGGGTCCTTGTTCAGGATTTGAACTTCCACCTAAAATCCTCACATAAAATTCCTAATAAGCAAAATAATTAAATAAGTCTTGAGCCAACTTCACACTTTAATGCCATTTTATTGGGTGTTCTATTTTACTTCCACTTGTGGTTTAATAATTTCCTGTTCTCTCTGCTCAAGTCCAAGGAGTCATCTCACGGTATTTACCAGGCATTCATCGGTCCTGAGGGTTGCCATAGTCTTGACGTACAAGTCATAAAGCATCTATGTGGAAGCAAATGGTACTACAACTGCTGCTATTTCACATATAGCAAGAGTCACCCAGGGGACTTAGAACAAACATAGCATTGTGCAACGCAGGGCAGCTGGTTGGCTAAATGTGGCCCCCAGCTGTCAATGAGACAACTGATGATAATTAATTACTAGAGATTTAGAACCATTCTGCCTGTGTTTAAGACCCTGGTCATAGAACAGGCTCTCTAGGAAGGGCTGCTTTCATTTTCTCAGGCCACGAAGGGAAATTTTGGACATGAAGGCAGCATGACACATGTATCAGCAATGCAGATTTACCTCAAATCTGGTGGTAAATAAATTTGTGGAATGTGAATTATGGATTTCTTTACATTTAAGAGGATTTTTTTTAATGGAGAACTAAGTGAACTCAGTTTATTAAAGTTGATGTTTAACTACATTCATTTCACATGCATGCATAAAAAAAAAATTTATGGAAGTTTTAAAGCACATAAAAGCACCAGTGGGATATAGGGGAAGTCTTTAGTTAATTTAAAAAACAGTTGTGTAATAGTAAAAAATTGCTGAAATTTTTCTTGAAAGAAATTTAGAAAGTCTCTAAAGCTGGGTAAAAATTTATGCCACTCTCAGCCAAAACCCGTAATAGAGTATTTCTTAAGGATTGCTTACTCTTTGTGAGAGTTCTGCCCTGTAGTAACCTTGAGCCTTTCCATGCACTTTCCAGTGGAAACCTTTCCACAGTTGTTGGTCTTGGTCTCCTGTCTCCCGTAGGCTGTGCAGAAAGTTAGGATGCCTCTAGGCATCTTTAGATATGGCTGCATGACCACTGAGATTGTCACTGGATTTACAGGCACCTGTAAGTGCCTAATGGAGAAAAGTCATCTTTTCAGTGATTTCTTTATGGGGTACTCGTGCCTATGTGTGCAAATGTTCTGGGCAACTTTCATGTGCAAATTAGTCTTGGTCTCAGCACAGATAACACAAGATCACATTTTCAATGTATGGGAATTATGTTTGATCCTATTGCTTTGACACAATATGATCATTTATCATTTTACAGGCCGTATTATGTTGATTGTATGTATCTTTGCACTATTTTCAACTGTAGGAGACAAGAGCTTAGCAAAGAACTGAGTGTGCATTGTATTATGACAATGAAAATGAAGAAAATAAGCTTACAAATATACATATTTTTCAGCCAGGTAACAAAAACAGGATAGAGTTTTGTTGTATTTTGCTTTGTTTTTATATTTGTCTAGCTATGATTTCATCAAGAAACAAATATCAAAAATAGAAGGTCATTTGTAGCTACTCCAACAAGATTGTAAACTTTGTTGAGCAAATGTAATATCTATTCATTCTCATCTCTTCCATTACACCCTGCATAGACTTGGGTCTTTGTGATATTAGGGTAAAAGATATTGGAGACTAAATATAGGAAAATCTTTTCATAAAGCATAACATACTGTCAGGAAAGGTTAAATATTCTGTATACAAAATAAATTGCTCTCAATTCACCACCAAAAGGATTGCTCTGGGCATCATCACAGCATCACAGCAGTGTTACTTGTTTCAATTTCTACTTTCCTCTTCTTTACTGTAGAAAGAATAGGAAAATTATTTGTTCTTGAGATTTGTTCTGAAACTTACCTTGCCTTATAATATGTTCATTTTATTTATTTGTTTATTTATTTATATTTAAAACAGATCTATCATTACCATACTTTTGCAGAACAAAAAAGAAAGCCAGTAATAAAGCAAAAAAAGAAAAAGAAAAGTAATAATAATAAACAAGAATAAAATAATTGTAATAATTTAAATAATAATAATAAAACAACAAAAGAATGAATATTCAATTTTCTGTTGGCAACTAAGATGCAAATTTAAAGGTATAATAGTTTTCTCATTCGTTTTTATAAAACAATCCAGTGTTGTATTAAACAAGAAACACAAATTAGGCTCAGAGTTGATCAAAAAGAGTGTTGGGTGCATTCTTTTGCTGGATTAATAAACATTAGAATGGAATAGACAAGAAGCCAAGCCATTCATTTTTATTTAGATTTGCTGTAATACAAGAAAATTTAATTTTTCAGTCCAATTTGATTTTGGCAAATAAAGAATTTATTCTCCTTAATTTTTCAACAAATTAAACACTAAAATCCATAAGATTTTGAAGTTATTTAGGGGAACATTTTGCCTGGAATGGAGATTTTACAAAAGGAATTTTTTTTTTCACATTGTGAAAAAATACTACCCCTGGAAATGTTTTGTTGGAAGGAAAATTTTTCTCATATTTACTGTGAGATAAAGAACAATCAAGTAGATGCTCATGAGAATTTCTATACTAATTTGCTCATTTTGTTTGGATTCTGTTTTTAGAAAGAGCCTTAGTGATATCTATTTTCCACTCACTCAGGGTTATCTCAATAAATCCTGGACAAAGGAAGAATACAGAAATTTCAATAATTTCGTTCCTATTTATCTCTTAAGGACTGTTTAAAAACTGTGTTGTCAAAGAGGATTTAATTTTTATAATACTAATTAACTCAAGAATTGAAGATGGAATGCTAGAAATGAAAAGGAGTGATAAGGTGAGGACAAAAAGGGAGGGACAAACAGAAAAAAGACAAGAAGAATAGTAATGCATGGGAGAAACACAGAAGAGGAAAAGAAGAGAAACTCAAAGCAGAAGATGCAGTGAAGATCAAAAATTGTGGAGGTGCACTTCATTCATCGATTAGGGAGATAAAACTTCCCAGGAAATAGCCCAAAAAATCTTTAGCAAAGCATAAGCAATTGAATGAATGAATGAATGAATGAATGAGTACCTTAATAGAATTAGAATGAAAATGTTGGTGGGGAGGTACTAGGTCTTCCCATAGCCGATTTTGTACGTCCTTTTTAATGGGTTCACGTTATTTTCTTCCTACATAATCACAAAGCATTCAAAAAATCTTTAGCAAAGCATAAGCAATTGAATGAATGAATGAATGAATGAATGAGTACCTTAATAGAATTAGAATGAAAATGTTGGTGGAGAGGTACTAGGTCTTCCCATAGCTGATTTTGTACGTCCTTTTTAATGGGTTCACGTTATTTTCTTCCTACATAATCACAAAGCATTTTGCTAAGTCACTTTCCCCAAATTCAGCCTTTTACTTTCATTGGGTAACCTGGTGGGAGCATGAGAATGATTGTCTTCCGGTTAAATTATAACCCATTTTGCATGTAGATTTCTGTCCCCTGGGCTTTGAATATTTTCATAAATAATATAAGACATATTCCTTGCCTAGGATATATGGCAAAAGTAATAAATACACACAAATATAACAACCTACAAACATTTACCAATGTATGCTTCAGGAAAATGAGCAGAGCTCTCAATTCTTCCAGAATACAGAGTAAAGAGAGAGAAAGGTTATGAGAGACAGTCTTTGAAAGGATTGGTGGAATGGAATAACAAGTACAAAGGGAACAGCAGGTAGGAATGTGTAAATGAGAAAATCATTTCATAATCATATCTGCATTACTGACTACAGCAGAAGGCCCAAGTGGGATAATAATGTGAAAATGAGTAGTGGACATCTGTTGTTTGTGACTGTCCAGGATTTTGTTCCCCTTCTTTTCTAATAGCATCCTGATTTTCCTATGGAGAGACACCCTTCCCCCATGTCTAACTGCTATGGTATGGGTGAGGCTAAGGCTGAAAAGGTGAATATGTGACTCGGGCCTCTCCAGTGAGAATAACACAACCCCACCATCCCAGGGATTAATTCAGAGATGAGCTTGTGATGAAAGCTGACCAATCAGAAGTATACCAGGAAGTTTGGAGAGTTTTGGGAAAGGCACTCTCTTCATCTAGTTGTACTAAGCCAGTGCAACGTAAACCTGGAGCTTCTAGTGGTAACCTTTACCACTACAAGAGGACAACCTGCCTGAGAAAGAGATCAATATAAATGGAAGTAGTGACCATACATAGAAAGAGACAGATTCCCAAAAAACTTTGTTTAGCCCCTGGGTCCAACTATGCCTGAATTTCAATATCCCTCAGAACTTTCAATTATATGAGCCAATAAACTACCTTTCTTCTTAAGCCAATTTGAATTGAGCTTCTGTTACTAGCAACCAAAAGAATCTTGACTGATACAATAAAATACATGAGAAAGAAGGTAGAAGACCAAATTCTACTCTAAGGTATCAGGACACATTAGGAATGTAGCTGCCATGTTGGTAGCAATAGGGTCAGCCCACGGATTTCAAAGTGCAAGGGTATTGGAAATATTTTCATTCAAATTCTGGCCCTTTTATTAGCAATCAACCTTTTGGAGACTCAATATTCCCATCTGTAGATATGGATAATTGTTCCTACCCTAAAGAATATCTGTGACTATAAAATGAGATAATACATATGTGAGAACATAGTAGGTGCTCAGTGAAGACTATTTCTCTTTCTCATTCTGTACTGAAAATGCCATTGGAATTTACACAGAAAAAATTTCACAGCTTCTAGAAATTCAAGCTATTTTCTGAATACCCCAGTGCTGCCCATCTTCTTATGCTCTTGCTCAACATTTATAGCTCCCATTACTACCCTCTTTATCCCTTCTCAATATACTTTTATTCACAAAAAGATGTCACATCAACCAAGAAAGTTTATATTTCAAGGAGGGTCACTTGACAATGGAAATATTTAAACCTATAGGAATGATTTCCTGAAGTTGACATTTTAATCATGTTGGGGCAAGTTTGTTGAGACGGGGAATTATGTTCTTCTAGATTCTGAGACAGCATGTGAAAAAAAAAAGTAGGTCACAAATCAACTCACTATACATAATATCTTTAGATTTAGAGGAAAATGGTTATCAGGAAATAATTCAGCCTTAAAGCTGCATGTCATGAAATTACAGAATAAAGCATGTTGTACATTTAGGCATGAAAAGAATACCGCTAAAAGCAGAGTATACTAAAATATTGAAGTAAATATTGAAAACAACTAAATTATTTAGAAACAGTTTCTCCTGTTTCACCTTTCTCTCACCCTTTTGACCCAAAACTGACTGCCTTTAGCTGACATAACTACAGTGAACAGGCTCTGGCAGAGATACGATTGATATCTTTATGCCCCAATGGAATGTACTCTTCTCTGACCTAGTTTGCCTGACCTCTCTGCAACTCTTACACTGCTTGCTACTCCCAACGTGCAACTAACTGTGTCCATCCCGTTTCCCTCTTACAGTCTTGGTTGGTTCTCTTTCTTGCTCTGTGGTCTTTTTTGATTGGTCTTCTTCAATATCTTCTCCCTCTGTATGAGCTAATTGAGCTCATGCATTCAGTTGCTACCTAGTTGCTGATGAGTCCCAAATCTATATGTCCAGCTTAAATTCCTCAAACAGGATGAAGGGCATCTCCATCTGGGTTTCCCGTGGATGCATCAAACACAGACTCTTCCAAACTTGCTCTTTCTCCTGTATTTCTCTTTGTGAATAGCACTTCCAGCCACCATGTGTCCTTGCCACACTCTTAGGAGTCATTCTAGACTCCCTTTTTTCTCAACCTAACACCCAAGCAGTCAGTGAACAAATCTTAAAAATCAACCTTCTAAACCTTTTTCATATCTGACCTCATGTCTTCGTTCATTTGCCCACACTTTATTTTTAATATACGTCATTATTGTTCATTGAGAAATAGACTCTAATATAACTTGTTACGTCTAATCTTATTCTCCCTCAATTCATTCTCTATGTCATTGTCATAACTTTGTTTTTCTAAAATACAAAAATCTTCATGTCCCTTCTGTCCATTTGTTTCATACCTCCATAACTTTTCTCCCTCTCTCAAATGACCTGCCACACTTTATTCATTGGGTAACTCAGATTTATTTCCATGCCTCATCTTCTGTCATCTCTGCACCTTTTGGTGACCACTCCCTCACTTGTGCAACAATTCACCCTGAGATGACTTCTTCTCCCATACTGTCTTCTCCCATTATGTTTGTTTAGAATTTTTTCCTACTTTATTTGTTAGAGTATAGACATTCTGAAGATGTGAAATGTGTAATATTCATCTCTGTAGACCCAAGGACAGGTTGCATAGTAGGTACTTAATAAATATTTATTGAAAAGATTATTACATTTATACAACTTGTCTACATGATATATAGAGAGAAACTGTAGAGAAACTTGCACACAAACAATACAGTGACAGGGTAAACAATCGGTGTCAGGTTCATTTTGTAGCCATAACACAATTTGGAGACACAGATGGTTTTTTATCAGAAGGTGGGGTAGAAACTTCACTCCTAAGAGTAACATGCTAGGACAAATAGAATTTTCCAAAAATGTCATTACAATATCTTTCATCCCACATGTTCTGCAATGTGACTTTGCCACTCCTCCATCAAGAATTAGACTCTCCAACTATACTTCCATGAAGTTGTTACAACAAGCAAACGGAAAGGACATTCTTGGGGGGGAGGGGAGAAAGGGAGGAGGGAGGGAGGTGTCGGTGATGGGCCATAATAATCATATACAGTGTATATTGACAAAAAAAAAAAAAAAAAAAAAAAAAGAATTAGACTCTCCACCTCATGAAACCTATGTGGGCCCTGTGACTGCTTTGAGTAAAAGAATAAAGCAGATGTAATGCTGTGCCAATTCTGAGCACAGCCTTAACTAGCCTGTGACTTCTGTTTCCTGCTTCTTGGAAGCTAGCTATCCTGTATAAAGTATGACTACTAGACCTTCATTCTTTAAGACACTCACACCACATGGAGTAGAAATGAATAGTGTGAGAGCAAGTAGCACTGAAGCATCTATGAATGAAGAAGTCATCTTAGACACCAGCCCAGCTGAGCTTTCAGATGAATCCAGTCTCAGGCACCTTCTGTCTACAACATCATGAGCAATCTCAAGTGAGAACCACCCACCAGTGCCCAGTCAACACAAAAAATAACAAATTGTTGGTTATGACCCTAAATTTGGGATGGTGTGTTACATCACAATAAATAACTAAAACACATAATTTGTTTTTCAATTTCCTCTAACGTTGTTAGAATTTCAAAATTGGATAATTAATAATAGGGGCTATCTTTCAAGTACCAATTCATCTATCAATTTCATGTAAACCGAACAAGAATTCAAAGGCAATAGCGATAAGTGTATAGCAATATCTGAAGATCTTTTTAATTGAAAACATTTATTGTTTTTAAATAACAAAAACATAGAAAAAATCAATATCCATTTGTGCTGAGCTACTTAAAATAATTATATAACCACCCAGTGGAACATTACACTATAAAAAAGAATGTTTTGGCACTACATGAATTGATATGGAGTGATGTCAATGTATAAATTAAATTGCAAAACAGTATGTACAATATGGATCCCATTTTTTAAAGAAATTCGCATTCAAAAAATTTCAAAAAAAAATTCTAAACATGTACTTACAAGAACATAACTACCTCTGAGAAGCTGATCGACAATGAAGACTTTAATTTTATTATATTCATGTTATATCAATTGAATAATTTTACAATGAATATGTATTGTAATTTTTGTAAGAAAAATACAAATCTGGAAAAAAATAAATGTTTATTAAATGTCTGATTTTGTCTTTCTCCTCCCTTCAATATGGTCCTATTTTTATAGTAATATATGTCAACTTTTGTTCACTTTTAGCTTAACAATACTGTAGAATTCCAGGTGTACATCATGTTATTATTATTATTAGGAGTCAAATTATTTGACAACTTTAAATCCAAATTCTTTAACCTGAAAATTGAGGCCTCCACAATTTTGTTCCAAACTATTTATCAACAAATTTTTCTAGTTCCTTAAATACTTGATTCAAATTGAGTAAAACGATTGTACACCTGTTCCCGGAACTGTGGCCTCTTTTTTCTGCATTCAGACAGCTCGTGCTGTTCTATTCATCCAGGATGTTTCCTACAGTGTCAGCCCCATGTCCACATACCACCCATCCTTCAAGGCCAGCGCCACTGAGTGTTTTCCTCCACTGGAAGTTATGCAACACACCATCTGCTTTTTCTTTGCACTCATATTTTTAAATACAGTTTTATTTTATTTTATTTTTTAACTGATATTTTGAATAGATAATTTATATAGTTCAAAGTTGAAATGTATTATAGAATATACAATAAGCAATTTCCCTCCCCAGACAGTCTGTTCCTCCACCTTCATTCAAAGATTTGTTTTTTTGTAATCCCTTTCAGGAATGTTTTGTATATGTACAAGCCCATACATACTTATTTTTCCCACTTTTTACACAAATAAAAATAATGGTGTACTGTACCCACTGTTCTACACTTTGCATTTTTCACTAAATATGTCTACCCATTAAACTACAACACTTAAAGAGCTTCTACTTCTGGAACTGTTCTAGGAATTGGAGAAAGAAAAATAAATTAAGAAGACAAAAAAACTCACCTTCATGGAGCTTACATTCAAATGAGAGAGGCAGACAAAAAACAAAATAAATGCAACATACAGTATGTTAAATGATTTAAGTGCTAAGTATAAAACTATTATTTTATACTATTTTATTTTATTTATATTTTAGACTATTATAATAATAAACCAGAAAAAAATGAAAAATAGGTATTGTGTGGGTAATATTCTAGATAAGATGACCAATAAAGGCTTCACTGAAAAGGTATTTTTAAATAACATCCTGAAGACAGTCAATGTATTAACTGTGGCTCTTTGGGGAAATAACGTTTCAGGCAGAGGAAACAAGTACAAAAGCACGAAGTAGGATGCATCTGTAGATTCCAGGAATAGGAAAAAAGACTGCTGTGTTTGAAGCAGAGTAGACAAGTGACCTATTAGTATTTTAAGTATTTTTATCCATGCTCCATTATTTCCAAATCTAAAAGTTCATACTATTTAGTATGATTAGTACTTATGGTTCACTTTAGTTTCTTCTTGTGCTTAACCCAAAGCCTTATAAATAGTAAGTGCTCA
>NW_007727029.1:145560-159857 GCF_000696425.1 Galeopterus variegatus
TTGAAAAAAAAAAAAAAAAAAAAAAAAAAGAATTAGACTCTCCACCTCATGAAACCTATGTGGGCCCTGTGACTGCTTTGAGTAAAAGAATAAAGCAGATGTAATGCTGTGCCAATTCTGAGCACAGCCTTAACTAGCCTGTGACTTCTGTTTCCTGCTTCTTGGAAGCTAGCTATCCTGTATAAAGTATGACTACTAGACCTTCATTCTTTAAGACACTCACACCACATGGAGTAGAAATGAATAGTGTGAGAGCAAGTAGCACTGAAGCATCTATGAATGAAGAAGTCATCTTAGACACCAGCCCAGCTGAGCTTTCAGATGAATCCAGTCTCAGGCACCTTCTGTCTACAACATCATGAGCAATCTCAAGTGAGAACCACCCACCAGTGCCCAGTCAACACAAAAAATAACAAATTGTTGGTTATGACCCTAAATTTGGGATGGTGTGTTACATCACAATAAATAACTAAAACACATAATTTGTTTTTCAATTTCCTCTAACGTTGTTAGAATTTCAAAATTGGATAATTAATAATAGGGGCTATCTTTCAAGTACCAATTCATCTATCAATTTCATGTAAACCGAACAAGAATTCAAAGGCAATAGCGATAAGTGTATAGCAATATCTGAAGATCTTTTTAATTGAAAACATTTATTGTTTTTAAATAACAAAAACATAGAAAAAATCAATATCCATTTGTGCTGAGCTACTTAAAATAATTATATAACCACCCAGTGGAACATTACACTATAAAAAAGAATGTTTTGGCACTACATGAATTGATATGGAGTGATGTCAATGTATAAATTAAATTGCAAAACAGTATGTACAATATGGATCCCATTTTTTAAAGAAATTCGCATTCAAAAAATTTCAAAAAAAAATTCTAAACATGTACTTACAAGAACATAACTACCTCTGAGAAGCTGATCGACAATGAAGACTTTAATTTTATTATATTCATGTTATATCAATTGAATAATTTTACAATGAATATGTATTGTAATTTTTGTAAGAAAAATACAAATCTGGAAAAAAATAAATGTTTATTAAATGTCTGATTTTGTCTTTCTCCTCCCTTCAATATGGTCCTATTTTTATAGTAATATATGTCAACTTTTGTTCACTTTTAGCTTAACAATACTGTAGAATTCCAGGTGTACATCATGTTATTATTATTATTAGGAGTCAAATTATTTGACAACTTTAAATCCAAATTCTTTAACCTGAAAATTGAGGCCTCCACAATTTTGTTCCAAACTATTTATCAACAAATTTTTCTAGTTCCTTAAATACTTGATTCACTTTAGTTTCTTCTTGTGCTTAACCCAAAGCCTTATAAATAGTAAGTGCTCAAGAATTGTTAAGTGATAATGTATAAGGAAAATATATAAGGAAATAAATGAATAAATAAATGATGTATAATCTAAGACAAATGATATTTACTGGATCCAGGACCTTTGCACTTGCTGCTTCCTTAGCATGGAATGGTGTTTGTATTAGTCAGGGTTCTCTAGAGAGACAGAATCAATAGGATATTTTATTAATGTATGAGAGAGGATTTATTAGGTGAAGTAGTTCGCATGATTGTGAAGACAAATCCCACAATAGGCCATCTGCAAACTGGATGCTTGTAGCATGGCTCAGTCCAAGTCCAAAGGCTTCAAAAACAAGGAAGCCAATGGTGTCCTTTGTGTAAGTCCTGGAACCCAAAAGCTGAAGAATCTCAAGCTTTAATCCTCGGACTGGAGAGAAGAGTATATCCCAACTCCAGCAGATAGAAAGAGAGCTTCACCTCTTTTTTCTGTCTTTTGTACTCTCTGGGCCCTTAGCAGATTGGATGGTTCCCACACATATTGAGAGCAGATCTTTCCCACCCACTCTACTCAGGTTCTCATGGTAATCTCTTCTGGAAACACCCTCATAGACACAACCAGAAATATAGCTTTACCAGATTCCTGGGTATTCCTTAATCTAATCAAGTTGACACCTAGAATTAACCTTCACATTGTTCTCCCACATACCCACATGACCAGTGCCCTCAGTTTTCCATGATCCTTCCTCAAAAATCACTTTCAATAGGATCTCACTGAACATTTTATCTAAAATAAACGAATCAATAAAAGCAAGCAAAGAAAGACTGAAAGACTCATTCATAGTTCTGCTTATGCTTCTGAACCAGAGAGTGTTGGCATTGCTGCACAGTTTCCCAGACTGCTGATGTGGAGGAAGAAACTTCACATGAAAACTGACATTGCACAAACGATTCTCCATCCTTCTACCACAAAGGTCATGTAGGTGTGTTTTGTCAGTTATCAGGAACTATAGAATA
This sequence comes from Galeopterus variegatus, assembly GCF_000696425.1. Taxonomy (NCBI): domain Eukaryota; kingdom Metazoa; phylum Chordata; class Mammalia; order Dermoptera; family Cynocephalidae; genus Galeopterus; species Galeopterus variegatus. The sequence continues at coordinate 147,898 of NW_007727029.1, forward strand.
TTTGTTAGGTGGTAGGTTTATGTCTATGATGTACTGACAGGCATGATCCAATTTTCTCAAATACAGACCTGTCATCTGATGACAAATGAATGAGCTTAGAGGTATTTCTCAGAGTGACTGAAGGAGATATAAATTCAAAATGTCCCATTTGTCTCTTACATGCCACATGCATATATTTTCAGCCTTTCTAATGAGATTTGTGTCTGCTGCAATGAAATAAGTAGGTTCCCTTCTAGATGAAATTTCAGAAAAAGCAACAAATACTGGATTTAAAAGCCAAAGAGATAATAGACACAGAATTTAAAAGTTTTAATAAAACCTCAATTCCAGAGTTCTTGGGGTAGTTTCCCACTGAAAGCACAGTTTGCTGAATCGAATTTGCTGTATTATTGCCAAATATGACTCTGGTTTTCTCTTAATTGAAATGAATGCTTCACAAAAAAAAAAAAAAAAGACATGCATTCTGAAAGTTGTTTTCCATGCAACACGCATTAAGAAAACTTGTTCCATAAGCACATCTGGTCCTGGCTCAGCACACTGGGAGAAGAAGCTGTACACTACCTCAAATGTTCCAACATTAAAACTTTAAGAAGACCTTGATTCACTAAGCAAATTCAAAGAAAGCTCATGTCAATATTTTCAGATCCATTAAACCATCAAGTTATCATAACATGCATATTATATTGTTGCTCTTATTGTTTCTCAACAAGTCATAGAAGAGTACTGAAAATACTGTTCCAATTTCTTCAGTATGTCTCCAGCTCATGTCAATATTTTCAGATCCATTAAACCATCAAGTTATCATAACATGCATATTATATTGTTGCTCTTACTGTTTCTCAACAAGTCATAGAAGAGTACTGAAAATACTGTTCCAATTTCTTCAGTATGTCTCAAGTATAACATACCATTTTTCAACAGATGCTCCAAAAGCATTCATTGATCTCCAAGGCATTTAATGCATGGAAGAAAACCAAAACTGTGCCTGTTGTCATACATTTTTAAATCACCATTTTATATAGCTGTTTACAGACTCTTCCATTTTACTACCCTGCAAAGCATATTTCTCAATTGTAAAATCTACTAGAAGAAAAGGTATGGTCTAGAAACTTAAATAGAAAATTCTTTTTATATTCTAATATTGTAGCATGTGCCAATCATTTTGAGATCGATTTTGGGACCAAAAGTTTTCAATATTTTCTGTATAAACTTTTAAGACAAATATATAGCATATGCTAAAACTATATATCTTTATCTGATTTTTGTATATTACAAGAACTTAGTCTTAAAAAACTAAAACAAGTGTTGTAAGTGTGAAAGAACTTTATAACTGTACAAGTTATTTAAAACAGGAAAATAATTTTAGTTGTAAACAGTATTGAAATGACCATACATAAAAGGAAACAAAATCTATGATTTTGTGGAGGAGTAAATTAGAAATTCAGAAAAAAGTAAAATAGAGTTTTAGGTTCAATAGATAAATAATTAAAATGTATAATAGCAGAGAACATTAAAATTATTTTAGATTTTTATCTATGTTTTCTGTTTTAAAAAAAAATATTTCTGGGACTGTTCATTTAGCTCAGTTGATTAGAACACAGCCTTGTAACACCAAGGTCAAGTGTTTGGATCTTTATAGCAGCCAGCAACAAAAACTAACTAAATAAATAAATAATAAAAAATATTTCTAATCTTTTCCCCTTATTCTTTAATCTTTTCCCCTAATTCTTTCCCCCTTATTCAAACTTTAACAGGAAGTTTCAGAAATAAAATTAATTTTTCCAAATATTAATTATTTAATTGCCAAAATTTATTCAGAAAGCAGAAATAATCATTGAATCGTGTAGAAGTCTTCATAAAATTTCTCTGATTACAGAATGTGGGTTTCTGATATATTGCATGTCTTTGTAAAACGTCATTAAAATGTGAATTACTAAATGAAATAGAACAAAGTATATTGAGGATAAGTATTCTATGTTCAAATTTTTCAGAATAAAGTGAGCACATTTTTCCAATGTCAGATGAAAGGCTGCACCCTCAAGAAGATTCATGATGAAATAGCCTATTCAGACATCTGAAACCTACACCTGCTTCAGATGAGTGGCTCCATAGCACATTAGTCAGGATTATTCACTAAACACCTGGTTAAGCCAGGGCTTAAGGATCTTAGCAACTTTCTGTTCATTCATTTAACCAAAACTCTTAAACACCTATTAGTGCCAGTCACTGTGCCAGCTCTGGGAGTGCAGTGGTAATTAAGTTTGAAAGGTTGTTGCTCTCAAAGAGTTAACATCCTAGTGAGGAAAGGCAGATAATGAAGGAGAACACAAATAAACAAACGAGGTAATCACAGGTAGTAATGAAGGCTATAAAGAAAATTAAAGTGTACTAAAATAGTGATTAGAGGGGTTCATGATAGTTTAGATCCAGTAATCACAGAAGGTGACATTTGAATGGAAATCTGAATGATGACAAGGAGTCGGCCAAAAAATGGTATGGAGTCAAGAACATTCTAGAACATAATAAATACCTAATGAAAGGGCCTTGGTGCAAATTTAGCATGTTTGAAAGACAAAAGCAATCTTTCAATATAATGGCTATAATGGTCTAATGGGTATCAGACTTAAAACTTCCATTGTAAATAACAATGAAACTTGACAAAACTATGTAAAACAACAGTTTTCAGCCATTGCACAACAGATGGTACCTGGCTGTGATCCTTAAGAGCAGGAAAACATGTGAGTTGAGCTCCATAGTCATCCTACCTTTCTGCCTGGGGACACTCTCAAAATCATAACACAGGAAAGAAGAATAAACAAGAGAGATCTAGCTAGAGAGAGGATATAGAATTCAGAGATTAGGGATGCTGACAAGGCTGGAATTTGTCAGACAAGAAATTGAAAAGAAAGATACTGCATGGAAATCTTCATAAGGGTCCCCTTGAGTCTAAGCTAAATGCGAAGCTATGCATGCACATGCAGGCAATACTCCATAAAGCATGGCACAAACCTATTGGGTTTGAGGAACTGAAACAAGATTCTGGAAGTTTCATAGTGCTATGAGATGTTGGAATTCTGACCAGCCTCAGTAGAGAGACCTTGCTGAATATAATAAACATTCAGTTGAGATACCAATAAGGATATACTTTATGAATAGAGCTCCTCCAACCTCTGAAGAAGTGCTACTCTACAACTTCCCTTAAAAAGCTGAAAGTTAGCCTTGGCAAGTCCAAGTTGAGCCTCTAACAGACTTACTGCCTTCCAAAAGAAGACCCAACACTATTAAGTAAAAATAACAATCAAGATTCTCAATGATGTAGCATCAACATCATACAGCATCTAATACTAATTTTTAAAATTATGAAACAAAGAGATAAAAAATGTGACCTAAAGCTAGGGGGGAAATATCACTCAATAGAAAAAAATTGACAGAGTGTTGAAAATTAGCAGATAAAGGCATTTTTTTAAATTATTATGAATATTTTCAAGGACTTAAAAGAAAAAATGAACATGCTAAGTGAACAGATGAGGGATCTCAACAGAGAACTAGAAATTATATTTAAAAAATGAAAATTCTAAAACTAAGAAATAAAACAACTGAAGGAATAAACTCATTAAGGACAGATGGAGAGCACCAGAAGAAAAAAAAATGAGTGAGCTTGAAGGCAGATCAATAAAAAGTATCCAAACTTAAATACAGAAAGAAAAAGCTTCTGAAAAACATAAACAGAGTCACAATGACATAAAGAGCAATGTCAGATAGTCTAGTGAATATGTAAGGAGAAGGAGGACAAAAAATAGTCTCAAATTGGATTTTAAAATTTTATTCAGAACTGCAAAGAGCCTAATAAACCCAAAGCAAAATAAACAGGGGGCGGGGGGAACCAACACACACACATAGAAATGTTTAATTAGATGCTATGCAGTTTTAATTTTACATTTTTATTTGCTGTATTATATTAAATAGTGCTGCTAGTAAGAATGCAACTATTCCAAGCTCTGTGTGAGCTCTGGAAATTGTTTTACCTATTCCTCTCCAGTTTTTTGTTCTTCTGTTGTCAAGTAGTTCCTTGTCACATTTATGCAGATCAATACAGAGCCAAAGACTCTAAGGGACACCTCTGCAGATCTACAGAGATCTCTCTCTGTGTAGCTCTGTTCACTTTGGCCTTCTGCCTCACAAATTCTAGCTGCATTATCTTCTCTGATTTCTGTCTGCTCAACTAGTGAGACCACCAGGCTGTGATTGGTGTCTACTTACCTACAGTAAGGCCTGGAATCTGCCTCCATGCAAAAAGATGCTGCAGTTGTAGAGCGGATCTTGTTATTGCCCTTCTCTCATGGATCATAATATTGTTTTGAAACAATGTCTGAAAACCATTGTTTCACATATTTTCTGCAGTTTTCTTATTTAAATTGGAAGAGTAAGTCCCATGGAGAGCCAGTTGTTAGATACTTAATAGCATACCACTGGGTAAAACTGTCTTTGTTCACAGATGACATGATTGTCTACATAGAAAATCCCAAATTACATAAAAGCTACAATCAATAATAAGTTAGTTTAGCAAGCATGTAGAATACAAGGTAAAAATATAAATTCAATTTTGTTTCCACATCTCAAAAAAAAAAATTTAAAATTTAAAATTTAAAAAACAGTTCTATTTATATCAGAAACATGAAGTACTTAGAGATAAAGATACAAGGTAAAAATATAAATTCAATTTTGTTTCCACATCTCAAAGAAAAATTAAAAATTTAAAATTTAAAAAACAGTTCTATTTATATCAGAAACATGAAGTACTTAGAGATAAATCTAAGAAAACATATACATATAACTGAAACAGCTGAAAACTCTAAAATACTAGTCAGAGATATTAAAAACCTAAATAAATGAAAAAATAGATACATACAATGGAATATTATCAGCCATAAAAATAAATGAAGTACGGAAACATGTTACAATTTGTATGAACCTTGAAAACATTACATTAAGTGAAAAGCCAGACACAAAATTCACATATTATATGCTTCCTTTTACATAAAATGTCTACAATAGGCAAATTCATAAAAACAGAAGGTAGATTAATGGTTGCAGGGGGCTGAGGCAGGGGGATATGAGGGCTGATTACTTAATTATAATGGGATGTTCTTCTGGGGCAATAAAAAAGTTTTGTAACTGGAAAGAGGTGATAGTTGACCAACACTGCTAATATACTGTGCCACTGAATTGTATGATTCGAAATGGTTAATTGTATGTTATGTGAATTTCACCTAAGTAAAAAAACAAATGAAATGAGACAATCTTTTTTTTGAAAAAAAGTTAGTATAGTAATTCAGATTTGAAAAGTATTTTAAAATTTACAAATTCTCTTTTCATTTTCTTTTTCTCTTTTAACATACACTATCTGTCTTAATCCTCAAAGGATAAGACCCCTTTGGGATCCATATTTTGCATATTCATCTCATTTTGTAGCTGAGGATAGGAGACCTGCTACACCTATCATTATCCTCCAGTGAGAAGTCCCAGCAGTGTTGGAGACTGTGCTTTTCTCCAGCGGTGTTTGCTCCATCAAATACAGCAGCTGACGAGTGGCTGCCCAGTTTTCCATGTGTAGGTTTACAGGTTTTGTGGGTGCTTTTTGTTGTTTAAATGGTTTCATAGTGGAAAATGCTGCTCTTGGAAGCCAAGCAGATCTGTGACGGAGCCTGCTAAGTCCTTTTCCCTGAGCTTTGCCCCTTCTGTACCTGGATGGATGAAATACCACCCAGACCTCCCAGGGCTGTTGTGTGATTTCCAGAGCCCATGCTTCATACTGTCTGTCACTCATTTGTTAAGACCTCAATGTTGGATCATTTCTGTTTCTATGATTATTGTTACTGATGCCATTTTTATTCACGTAACTGTGACATCAACCCATGATCAAAAGCAGACAATTATTATTTTTTATTATTATATTTTGGGACTGGCCAGTTCGCTCCTTTGGTTAGAGCCTGGTGCTGGTACCACTAAGGTCAAGGGTTTGGATCCCCACACCGGCCAGCTACCAAAAAAAAATTTTTTTTTTTATTTTAATGTGGTAAGAATACTTAACATGAGATCTACCTTCTTCACGAAATTTTAAGTGTACAATACAGTATTTTTGATTCTAGGAACAGTTTTGTACAGTAGATCTCTAGAACCCATTCATCATGCTTAACTGAAACTTTATGCCCACTGATTAGTAACTATTTCCCCCTACCCCAACCCCTGGCAACCTCCATTCCACACTTTGATTCTGTGAATTTAACTATTTCAGATACCTCATATAAGGAGAATCATGCAGTATTTCTCTTTCTGTGAGTAATTTATTTTACTTAGCATATTGTCCTCAAGTTTTATCAATGTTGCCACAAATTACAGTATTTCCTTCTTTTTTAGGGCTGAATAATATTCCATTGTATGTATATACCCCATTTTCTTTATTCATCTGTGGCTAAAGACAGAAAATAATTTTAAATATAGTGGATGGTTCAAAGTTTCAGAAAGTCTAAGGATAACTATGTGTAAAGACAAACAAAAATATTTTTGGTCATTTATTTGGGAGATTCTTATTGCCATCATAGATGTTCTTGAGAATCTATCCATATATCTGTTGATGTATATGCATATATATGCAGAAAAAAAAGCACCTTATTTGTAAAATATGTTAGCATATGCATTGAAGAAAAAACCTGGAGAAATCTGTCATTGTCCCTTGTTTGTGTGGACTCATAGTCTTTTCTCTGTGGGGACCATATTTGGTGACACTTGATTTGCTTTTTTGTTTTATTTTCTCCATCCTATTAATGATGTAACTATGCATTCTGTTAGGTCACTTAGAATTAAGCCTCTAAACCTGAGTCATCTCACTGGTCAGTCTTTTATGGTGACTAAGAGTATACTGTATCACCTATGGAAGCCTCTTATGAACTACAGCTCTACCAAAAAATGTGTTACTCAAGATGTGTGCAGACCAGTTTGAAGTTTTTAGTACAGTCATGCATTGCTTAACAATGGGGATATGTTCTGAGAAATGAGTCATTAGGTGATTTCATCATTGTGTGAACATCATAGAGTGTACTTACACAAAATTAGATAGCATAGCCTACTGCACACCTAGGCTATATGTATAGATATTATAATCTCATGGGACCACCACTGTAAATGCCATCTGTCATTGAGCGACCTATGTCATTATATAGTGCATGGCTGCACAACATACGCAAATGTCTAAAACTTTTACCTGTAAATATTTACTGTAATGGTGGAGGCCGCTCTTTATGTCAGGATTTATCTGAGAATCATTTTTGATGTGGTAGTTTTTCCTTATGGCTATTTGTTCCCTGAGAAGCTTTAAGTCAATCCAGTGAAGTCAGATGTTTTTCACATCGTTAATATTCCAATGCCAGACCTCACAGTGCTGGCGAATTGCCGTGACACAATTGCAAGTCTTAACTCTGCACATCATATGTAATATGAGGTCAGTGGGTGTGTTGCTTTCTTTAATCTGAAACGAATTTTAATGTTAGGCCTTACATGGAATCACTTTCTGTATTTTGTTTTTCTCTTCCACTGTTTCACATATTCTGACCCAGTCTCAAGGATTTTCAGGGCATAGTATGAGCCTTTTGCAAATGTCTAAAACTTTTACCTGTAAATATTTACTGTAACGGTGGAGGCCGCTCTTAATGTCAGGATTTATTTGAGAATCATTTTTGATGTGGTAGTTTTTCCTTATGGCTATTTGTTCCCTGAGAAGCTTTAAGTCAATCCAGTGAAGTCAGATGTTTTTCACATCGTTAATATTCCAATGCCAGACCTCACAGTGCTGGCGAATTGCCGTGACACAATTGCAAGTCTTAACTCTGCACATCATATGTAATATGAGGTCAGTGGGTGTGTTGCTTTCTTTAATCTGAAACGAATTTTAATGTTAGGCCTTACATAGAATCACTTTCTGTATTTTGTTTTTCTCTTCCACTGTTTCACATATTCTGACCCAGTCTCAAGGATTTTCAGGGCATAGTATGAGCCTTTATATTTCCTTTGGCACCTTGCACAATGCTAGGCACCTAATAGTTTCTTAATAAAAATAATAATTTATTAATAACAATAAGTTGTTGACAGAATCTGTTTTTTGAGTAACAAAAATTGAGTCCATGTTATGCATCTAATTTTCAAATCCTTCAAATTCATGAGTGTGATTCCACGGGATTTTTTCAGACAAAATGTTCAGAGAAGCCTCAAAAAATGTGATGAGAGCAAAACTACAAATACAAACATCTTTGATTTGACATCTTTGTGGTCATTTTTTCTAGGTGTAAATTTAGACCATAGTTCCAAGAAGAATCAGATCATTCTCCATCTGAGATCTCTGATTTGCACCAAAGTTTGAACATAGAGAATCCTAGTGACCTTCTACCAGATGTATGCACCTTAAAGACAAATCTTCAGAGGCATAACTGATTATTTTTCAAAAAGGAAAAACTTACAGAAATGTGGCAGAGACCAGTGTTTCCTCCCTTTATTGCACTAAGATCATGTGTGGGGCACATGGCTAGAATCATAAACAGAGTCACAATGACATAAAGAGCAATGTCAGATAGTCTAGTGAATATGTAAGGAGAAGGAGGACAAAAAATAGAGAGATCTTAGGAACCCAAGGAAAGTCACAGCAGCAAGTTCTCTGGGTTTTCTTGTTGGCTCGTATATCCCAGACACAGAGCAGAAGAAGCCAGAAACCCAGTAATGCCAACAGTCACAGACAAAAAAAAAAAAAAGAAAATTCCAATGATAGCTTGCTCTTTCATATCAAAGGAAAGGGACAACCTAGCAAGATAGAAAACTTTTAGACCATACTATTCTACTGCAGCCAAACACCACAGAAAACTGTGTCCCAATCTGCATCCATTTGTGAAAGGCCAGGTAGGAAACAGATTCCACCCTCATGGAGCTATAATGAGGAACCCTAATTCCCCCACTAGGCTGGTGTCAGAGAAAGTTGGATAGAGAGCAGCCTGGACCTTCACCCCACCTGGCAGTAATGAACTGTCCATTCCTCTCCCCACGGGGTGGTCTCAGAAGAGGCCTGAGGAAGAGTAAGACTTTCACCACCACCTAGTGGTAACGAGGCCCTGCCAAGCCATCTGTGCCCCTATGGTCAGTGAAGGCCACGTGGGGAGCAGTGACAAGGCACTCATGTCCTTACCAGCAAGGGGGGTAGCAGAGGACCCTAGTGGGGAGCCTGAACTCCTAACCCCACCTGGAAGTAAAAAGAAACTGGATACATATACATTGCTGGTGGGAATGTAAAATGGTGTAGCCATTGTGGAAAACAGTTTGATGGTTTCTTTAAAAACAAAACATGCCAAAACCACACAACCAAGCAATTGCACTCGCTGTAATTTAGCCCCAAGAAATGAAAACTTGTGTTCACACTAAAACCTGTACACAAATGTTTACAGCAGCTTTATTCGTAATAGCCTAAAACTGGACACAGTCCAGACACCCTTCAATGGGTGAATAGTTAGACATTCTGGTTGATATCCATGCCATGGAATACTACTTAGTAATAAAACAGAATGAACTCTTGATACAGAAAGCAACCTAGATGAATTTCCCAAAAATTATACTTAGTGAGAAAAAAAAAAGCCAATTCCAAAAGGTTGCATACTGTATGATTCCATTTATATAACATTTTGAAATGGCAGCATTATAGAAATAGAGAAGAGATTAGTAATTTCCTGTGGTCAAGGGGCGGGAGTGGGCAAGAAGAAAATGGGTGTGGCTATAAAAGGGTGGTGTGGGGAATCATGGTGGTGATGAAAATGTTTGGTATCTTGACTGCTTCAATGGCAATATCTTGGCCATGACATTGTACTTGTTTTGCAGGATGTTACATTGTGGGAAACGGGGGAAAGCATACATAGAATCCCTCTGTATTTTTTCTTAGAACTACAATGTGGCTACAGTGATCTCAAAATAAAAAGTTTAATGAAAAAATAGTACCTTCTTGCATAGGAGGACAAGAATATATGAGACCATGTTAACTAGAAAGGTAACAGTTAATCTTGCACGAAGCCACATATTCCTTTATATTTAGTGTGCCTTCCACAAATCTGGTTAACTTTTAGCACCATTTTACCCTTCGCCACACAGGATATGTCATTATGGTTACTTTTGATATTTTTGCTTTACAAAAACATTAAGTTTAGTTTGAATATATTCTCCATTTTCAAAAGAAAAAAGAGATGAAGGTTACAAGTATAAGGTCTATATTAACTGGAAATGGAACTATAATCAAGATTTATAGTTGTGTCAGTTCAAAAGAGTGACAAACAGTAGGACATAAAATGCCAAAAATCTTTTGCTGGGAGCATTAAAATCTACTGTAAATCAATTTTTCAATCCAATATACAACAGTTTTCAACTATTAAAATTTCTAGTCTATACCCCTGTTAAATGGTCTTCTGAAAGAGAACCAGAGTTTCTATTGAATTCTCTCATTGAGTTCATAGGGTCATGAGAATTTCTTGATAGCTTGAGTCCTGGTCTGGGAGGCAAAAGTTTTTGAATTTTTTGACACAGATTTGATGGGTAACTTTGAACAAGATATTGTATATCTTTAAAATTTGTTTTTCCTGTCAGGTTTATGAGAATTGCAGATGGGAAGTTCCCTTAGTGTCCTCTTTTTACCTTTTTGTTCTCTTCTTGGCCAGGCTTTTGAAGAACAAACCGGAGGATACTAGCCAGAGACATGCTTTGGCTGATGCACAGATTCTATTGGGAGAATCAAGCCACAGCCATCATGGAAGATAAACCCTTCCCTTCTGTAAAATCGATTTCAATTTCTGCCCCCTGCTCTTCCTTCAGCTTCCCTTATTTGACACAGCTCCTGAGAGCAGCAAGACCCCAGAGAACCTGCTCTTGCAAAGAGAGTGTGCTGTGTTTGCTCTGGAGATGTAGAAGGACACACAAGACATTCCTGGTCTCACTTTTCATCTGTTCACCCTTTTCCCTACAGAAGAAAAGGAGAATGGCAGAGGAAAGATGGGTCTGTAAGATATTTTATTGTACAACCCACTGTTAACTCTCTGCTGAGAACATCTCTAGGGTTGTCAAAATAGGAACTGCCTACTCAGCGAAGAAATGCTTTTGGCCTTACAGATACTTTATAAGAAGTCTCAGATAAATGCTTACTGAGACTGTCAAGAAACATTTTAGCAGCTTCCTGGAATGTACATATGTGTTCTTAGGATTTTTCACGTTCGGGCCACAGTAGCCCATGAGTGAACCAAGGCTCCAGTCATCTGCTCTGCTTTTCCACTGCAGTTCAAATAAGTGAACTTTCAAATGTTGGGAGCTTATATCAGATGCCTATAAAGAGAAAGCGGTTTTTTTTTTAAACCAGGAGACTTGAATAAAACCATTATTCCACAGAATCAAACTAGACTTGGTGAGAAATAAAGCATTTTAGCAAATGTATCACATCCATTGTTAGTCAGGGTTTATCTATTCCAGAAGATAACTATGCATCAACATCTTAGAGACAGGAAGAGGTAACTTTACCTCACGTGCTCTGCTCGAGGGATGGAGACTAGGAGCACTTTGTTAAGATATGAAGGGGCCAATTTCCTTCCTTTATGTCTTCCGTCATTCATTCTTCTAATAGGCATGTATATATATGTGCATATATATATATTTATATATGTATGTGTGTATGTACACACACACACACACACATTTAGGAAGAGCCTGATAAGTACTTCTAACACATTTAGTCAGGAAAATTCCAGGATAAATTATTCTTATTTCAGAGCAGTGTTTCTGAGAGGAGACTACAAGTCATCTTCATCAGAATCACGTGGAGAATTAATTAGAAATTCCAAGTTCCTGGGCTCTAATCCAGATCCACTGAATAAGATCCACCGGCCAGAACCCAG
>NW_007727029.1:160923-162637 GCF_000696425.1 Galeopterus variegatus
AAAGAGGCATTCATCTATAAACTGTTCTTATAAAAACTTGGCTTTTCCTTCACCTTTCTTTATGTGCTATACTAATTGATTTGTCCAGTTAAAGCTGGTGTACAAATGTATTTCTTTCAATCATAGGATTCCTCAAACAGCCTAACCACATGATGTGTAACTATCAAAAGCCTTCACAAATGGGATGAGGAGAGTCATTTGGATCAGGATATATTTCTATTGAAAATTCAGGTTTGAAAAAAAGTCAGAAGTTTTATGAATATCATATTTTTCCTTACACCTAGCTTATAGTAAGACAGGTGTGGATGCCTTAGAAATATAGCCTCTAGGTTAAATTTCTCTTTAAATAAATGGGATTTCAAATTAGAGAAAAGACAGTGTAACTATCATAGAATCTTGTGTACTCTATGCAATTTGAAACATGTCATTTTTTATTTACACTACAAATTGCATTGGCACAAAGAACCAAAATTTTTAAAAATTCAGTCTGAGTCAACCAACTTCAAGTTCTGTTTGGGGAGACTCTTGAAAATTTTTCACTAGTAGTAAAGGTTGGGGAGGGACAACCCTACTAACACTTTAGATGAGAAAATTTTCAAGGATACGAATCATCAATGAACCCATAAGGACTTGAATCTGACAGAAAAGGAAACAATCAACAGCATGAAAAGACAGCCTACAGAATGGAGGAAAATATTTGCAAAGTACTCATTTGACAAGGGATTAATATCCAGAATATAAAAAGAGCTCAGACAACTTTACAGCAAAATAACAAATAATTCAATTAAAAAATGGGCAAACGAGCTGAATAGACATTTCTCAAAGGAAGACACAAATGGCCAACAGGTATATGAAAAAATGTTCAGCATCACTAATCATCAAAGATTTGTATCATTGAAATTTTTCTCAACAAAATGGTCGGTAGGGGTGTGGTAGATTCCCGTAAAATAAGAAATATGCAGGCACTTCAAAAAATTCATGGAAAGAAACATATGTATTATCCTCTAAAATTCTATTCTTCCATGAACTTTTGGAAGTACCCTTATATATAAAATTCACAAACACAGACACTAAACAGGCAAGGAAAGAAAGTAAGAGGGCACTTTTAACACATGAAGGTTCTCTCTCTGCTCTTGGAATATAAAGGCACATAGGCATTTGTCACATTTTTGGTAAACAATATAGAAGTTAAATCTTCCCCTGAACAACTTTAGTCTCCTTGCCATGAGGAGTAAATGAGCTTTGAAAACAAGTTGAGTTTATAGCCCAGCTGGGTTGTCTTTATGGATTTGGGAAAGTTTTCAAGTTTGAAAAATTAATATCAGACTGAAATGTAGCTTCTTTAAGCACTAAAATGCCTTTTTGATGAGTGACATTGAAAATTTAGTTAGCTATATTTATATGAGGTGGTTTGATTTTCACATGTATTATTCTATAAAGGAGTTTTGCAGAATTTGCTTTTTGGGCTAATCACTGAGGAACAGAGCAATTGAACCTCAGTTACTGAGTCTTCAGTAAGTGAGAATTTCTCCCATAAACACAAAAATTATTTCAATAATTATATCAAACAAGCAAAAAAACCTAAAAGTAAATGCCACAAATATATCCAATCAAATAAAGCTGCCAATAATTGTATATAATTTACTTTACCTTGTCACTTAATGTGGTGAACATAGAATTTTATTTTTATAAACAAATAGTGATACCCAGGAAG
>NW_007727029.1:163937-164819 GCF_000696425.1 Galeopterus variegatus
ATTTCCCTCACATGAGATTAGCATATATTATCACCATATTTGTAATTACCCTAGCAGTCACCCAAAATATCGCTTATCATTTGCTCATAAGATGTCAGGGGTGTTAAAGTAGACTGGATCGCCTTATTTTCCAGAGCTATTGAACAAAGGTCATTGCAAAAGAAAAAGCTAAACATGATGTGACAAGTACAGAGAAAAGGTAATTAATGCCATTATCTCTTTCTCTCTAACTCTTTGGTAATAGAAAAGTATGTATATATGCAGGATTTTTCAAAAAGCTAATTTATTTTGCTTTTGTGTTGTTTTCACTGTAATTAAAACTGGAATTAAATAGCAGAGGGTTAAAAAGTTAAACAAAATAAACAGAAACTGAATTCTAATGGAGTTTCCTTCCTCCCTGGATCTGTGCCTGGATGTTCCAATGGTGTGGAGGCTGTTCGTGAATGAACACCTTGCTGCGGGGGACCCTTTCATCTGAGCCCCCAGGACTTGGATTTCTAACTTCTCCAAGGACATTGCATTCCCTAGTTTCTTATTAACCAGCTGTTCTATCTTTTTTTTCTATAGAATAACTAACAGAGTACAAGACTAGAATATGCTTGAAGCAAAACTTTAATGCCTAATCTTACACATCCGTATTCTATACACATCTCTAGAGCATCCATCCTACAGCCATTAATAGAATATCAGCACCACCTCCTTACAAGTAAATTGAACATCACAATTTGTAAAGCCCCTCCTCCATATATGTTTCTACCACACTTTACAGATAGCACATGAATCCTGCAAGGCAGTATGGTGTTACTTTAGAGCTGAGGAAGCCAGAAACTCAATGTAAATGATTTGCCTAATAGCCAGGAAGGGGTGGACGTTGAATGCAGG
>NW_007727029.1:165135-179837 GCF_000696425.1 Galeopterus variegatus
AGTTTAAAGAAAAAGATATTTGACTGGATAAAATTCTTTGTAGAATTGAGAAGTTCTTTTCACCTTGATGAAAATAATATGACTTCCCACACATAAAAATATAGGCATCACCATTTTCAGAAAGTTAATGAAAGACAAAATTTCAAAAATGAAGGTCTACTTTCCTTAATTTTGTCTGCTCATATACCTAAGGTAATAAATGCAGAACGTACGTGTTTATTTATTTACTCGATTGGTTAGTTGGTTAGTTGTTTCACTTTCCTAGTACATTTCAAAATTGCTAGAAGAGTAAATTTCAAATGTCAACACAAAACATGAGTTAACTAGCTTCATTTAATTTTCCATATTGTAGTCATAAATTACAACATCACTTTGTACCCCATAAATTTACACAATTATAATTATCAATTAAAAATAATTTTTTAAAAAAGAAATATTTTACATGGCAAAACACATCAAACAAAACTTAAAAAGATAAACAAAGAAAATGTCTCTCTCCTATCTTCCTTCCAACTCTCATCAGAGCAACACCTATTATCAGTTACTTATGTATTCCCACATAATAAAACTACACACACACACACACACACACACACAGTGCCTGCACAAATGGAGGGTATAACTTTATTTTAAACAAAAGGTAGTACCCTGCACACTATCTTCTTCACCCTACATTATTCACATAGCAAAATAACCTATATATTTTTCATATAATTATATATTAGCTTCATTCTTCTAAGCACTGCAAGTTTTCCATTTTATGGCTATATCATGCCTTATTTAACCTGTGTCCAACAAAGAAACATCTGTGGTATTTCTATGACTGTTTCATTACAAATAATGCATCAATAAATATCTTTATATCGATATCTTTACATAAGCATGCATGTGTCTTGGAATTACCCTATCAAATTATATTTATCTTTTTAAAAATCAATGCTTATAAAGCTGTTGATCCAATTTGACCTTGAAATATATCATTTATTTATCAAGACTTCTTTGAAATTACTAGAAAATGTAGTGTAAAACAAAATGCCCAGGGAGAACTGAGATTCAGTATTTAATAGGTTATGAAAGCCTACCCTTTATATCTAAATGCAACCTATCATTTTCTAATTTCACTTTTTATTTTCTTCTTATTTACATTTAATATCTGAAAGATAATAATGTTGAAGAAAAAGTTTATTAGTTATTTCATATATACATATAATTCTAATTGTTTTGTTAAATATTAAGAAACACAATAAACAAAAATTACCATACAAAATTCGTTGTGATATAAAAATTAGTTAGTGTACATAGTTAGTAATAGCCAAACATTAAAAAAAAAAGTAAAATTTTTCCCTCCCACAGACACCCCTCCTCCCTATAGGGTCTTCTTCAAAACATAACCACCATTAGATTCTTATAATTCCTTTTAAGTAAAAAGGAAAGGATACATAGACAAATTATATACGTATTATGTGTGTATACATACACACACACACATATACATGTACACACAAACGTGCACACATATCTGTTGATAAAAACAAAAATGTTTTTACCATTTTATACTTCTGAAAGTGAAGTATGAACATGCGCATTTCTCCAAATATTCACTAGTACTTGGTATCAACACATTTTACATTTTTTGGACAGGAAAAAATATTTCATTTTTATTTTTATTTGCAATTACTCATGAATAAGTTTGAAATTGGCCTTCCTCCCCCCCCCATCCTCTATATTGCTAGTTCAAACTTTTCACAATTTTTATTTTGGGTTGTTCATATTTTTATTTATGAGTCTGTTGTCCTGCTTAGAAAGGTGTTTGTCATCCAAGATGGAGATATGTTCCTTCCTCCTTCTAGAACTTCATTTCCTGTCAAACATTTTTCCGTTTGCAATTTATATCAGTATAAGAAGTGAGGCAAAAATGTTGTCAATGCCTTTTCTTACCCCGGCACTTAGTGCCTTACAGCCAAACCATTGAGCAATACCTTTATTTCTGATGGATCTAAAGTGGTGTCTATATTGCAAACTATGTCCCCTTATGTATTTGGAACTATTTCTGACCTCTCCATCATAAACATTCCTAGTGTCTCCTGGGTAATACCTTTATTTCTGATGGATCTAAAGTGGTATCTATATTGCAAACTATGTCCCTTATGTATTTGGAACTATTTCTGACCTCTCCATCATAAACATTCCTAGTGTCTCCTGGGCACACAGAAGTCAGTGCTTTTTAGCCCCCTTTGTAGTTGAGGAAGGCCATTTTTGACATAAGTACTTCCTTTCCAGGCTGAGATAGGGGAAGAAACTTTGTGATTCTCCAAGCTCTTTTATCCTGCTGGGAAGACTGAAGATAAGCTCCATGTTGCAGTTGATCCTGCTAGAATGTGTGGGATTCAACATTAGATTGGGTTCCTGAGTGGCTACAGATCTGAGCCCCCTACCACTCCATTGGCCCACAATAGACTTGAAGCATGAACAAATAAGAAAGAAACCTTCATCACATTAAACCCCTAGGACTTCAGGGTTAATTTATTACCTAGCTTATCCCAATTAACACACTCTATATTATTTGTTTGATATGTTTATTTCTTCCAAAATATCAAATATAGTAATAGTTACCTTTTAATATCTTTTTGGGTTATTCTCTATTTTTTTTTCTCAGAATTTTTCTACCTGATCTTGCATATTTATTTTTCAATATGGATTTTAACATTGTTTCAGGTTCTGGAAAAATTAACCTGTTATTTTCATGGGGATTGGATGAATATATAGATTAATTTAGACTAAATTGGCACCTTGAATAGAGCTCAAAGCAATTTTCCACACAGGCTTTTCATAATTTTTGTTAAGTTTATATCCAAATATTTTTACTTCCAGTTATATGTTCTAACTAATTATTGTTTGCATATAGGAGAGCAATTGATTTTTACCGATTGATTGTTAGAACCTGCTAGCTTACAAAATTCTGCTAACATTTTTAATAGTTTTTCATTCAATTATTTTGTATGTTCTATGTAAATAATATTAACTATGGAAATAATTTTTTCTTTTCTCATTTCAAATATATTTACCCCGTATTTCTTTCTCTTATCTAATAATAATGGCTACGTGTTTCCAGAACAGTGGTGAAAAACAGAGGCAATACCACTAATCTGGTCTCTCTTACTATAGATTAGTATGCATTTTCTAGAATTTTATGTGGATAAAATTCTATGGCCTGCACTCTTCTTTCTAGTAATAGCCTGACAATAAGGGGTGGGATGGGCAGGTAGTCAGGATTACTAAGAGATACAAGGAAACTTTTAGGGGGGATGTATGTGTTCATTATCTCACTTGTAGTAATGGTTTCACAAGTGTAAACAATGTCAAAACTTATCTAATCGAACATTTTAAAGATAAAATTCTATGGCCTGCACTCTTCTTTCTAGTAATAGCCTGACAATAAGGGGTGGGATGGGCGGGTAGTCAGGATTACTAAGAGATACAAGGAAACTTTTAGGGGGGATGTATGTGTTCATTATCTTACTTGTAGTAATGGTTTCACAAGTGTAAACAATGTCAAAACTTATCTAATCGAACATTTTAAATATGCACACTTCATTTCATCATAAAAGGAGTCAATTACACCTCAATAAAGATGTTAAAAAACAGTAGTGATAGTGAGTATCTGTCTCCTGTTTCTGACTTTGATTGGAGATATATATTTAAATAAGATAGATTTCAATAGATAGTATATCTATTTCTTAGTTATACTAAAGATTCTTATATTCATATTTTCACTTTTTTTGTCATCAGGAATACACTTAAAGTATTGCCAAGATCTTTTTGGCAATATTAAAATAATCACTTTTTAAAATTTATCCCAGTATATATTGTATTATATTTCCAGTAAATTTCCAAATGAGTAAGCCTTGTATTTTAGAAATAAACTATAATTGTCCATGGAACAATATTATTATTTTAATATAACTACTGAATCTGATTTTCTAGTGAACTAAATATGTTTTTTCACTTCAGAACAATGCACATTCTGAGAGATTTGGCTAACTACTTGGAAACTGCCCACAGTAAATTTATTCTAGACCTCAAAAGCAACGGATTTGCCAACCAATTTAGTTTAAAATATTATTAAAACAATATCATAGAAAACCAATATAATTATCTTAATAAAGTAGTTCTGAAAACAATCTAAGCAACATCTAAAATGTCAAGAGAACAAGGTTAACATATTTCTTGGTGGTCGAATTATTCAAAAAATTGCCTCAATTCTCTATTTCATTTTCAGTGTGTACAGACTGAATGTTCTTTTTACAGGAAGGAAGAGAGCACCTGAGGTACTGAGAGTTTCCAGAAGGTTTTTAATCATATATCGCAGCTTCCTTAACTGTTCAAGGATCACCTTAATGTGATCTATCTAACACAAAACAGTCTTTCTCATAGAGTGGTCCTCAGACAAGGAGCATCAGCCTCACCTGGGAAATTGCTAGAAATACAAATTATTGGATCCACTCTAAACCTATTGAGTCATAAATTCCATGGTCAGGCTCAGCAATCTTTGTTGGCATCCAGGTAATTCTGATGCGCATTAAAATTTAAGAACAACCAATATATAAATAAGCTTAAATTAAACTCTTCAGTCACCTTCTTTAACTTAAAAATCTAAGGCACTTCCATTCTTTGTAAAGAATTCTGAAATATTTAAAGATAGTCATAAGTCTTCACTCCAACCAAGCTCACAACTCAGCAGAGGAGAAATGGGACTAACAGATTGGAAATTGTTGAACTTATTTCTTTAAAAAGAAAAAGGAATTTTTAATTTTTAGGTATTTCTTCAGGAAAAAATGCATTTTTTCAACTTTTACAGAAACTAAGAGAAATTCTTATAGTGATAGGATTCAGGACACACTACCCCAAAATATGGCACCCTTGGCACTTGGAAAACAGAAGCAGGAAGATCCTTCTCACCCCCCACCCTTTTCACCTGAAGCAGGTCATGAAACCTAAAAAAGATGTTCTGACCTTACCCTGCAGCAGGTGTCCTCCATCTATCCAGAGGAGAAAAACATGCTTGTGTCTGAAGACAACAGGGTCACAAAAAAGAATCTGAACAAACAGGCCTTGCTCAGTTTCCCCAAGATTATTACCATTAGTTCATACTTTTTTATCCAGTCATACTTTTCCATGACTAGCCACTTCTTTATCAAACCTATTGTAGTGGACAAGGGAGGTCTTTCCCTTTGCTCCTGGAAGGTTTGCTAAAAATCAGCTTTTAAGAAATTAGTTTGGAGAAAAGGCATAAGAAATTTTATTTTAACATGATAGCATGAGAGAATCACAGAATGATTGACCACCTGCCCAAAGGGGTACAGATGTGTATATACTCCTCTTCGTAGGGGAAGAGAAGATGGGAATATATTAGTACCTGATTTTTAGGGGGACTCAATGAGCCTGGAGAACACACAATGGCCTGGTAGAAAGTCTGTTGGGCCCACAGAGCAGACAATGACTGGTAAATGATTCTCTTCAAAATACTGAATGGGACTGAACTAGAAGACAGTGGTTTGCAACATTTCCATCCAGGAGTGTTGACAGACTCCAGTCTTTCTTCCTATGATATGAGTTAAGTTAATGAAAACTCAAGGAAATGACCAGAGGTACTAATTATTTTCTTGTTTGGTGGTTCCAGACTTCAGGCAGATAGAACAGCTTCATCCTGTGGAGGTTGGGGGAGGGGGACATGTCAGAGAGACCTTAAGCTTGCTTCTTAATTCCAGCATCCCAAAGCACCATATTTTGGGTAAAAGCATCTGGGCCCCAATACTAGCATTAAAAATACACACATTTACCCATTTCTTCAGGTCTTCATTTCCTTATGAAGGCTCCCTTGTCACATAAAACTTACATTAAATAGATGTTCATGCTTTTCTCTTGTTAATCTGTCTTTTGTCATAGGAGCCCCTTTCATGAACCTAGGATGGATGAGGAAAAATAGGTGTCCTCCCCTACAATAGTCAAGCAATATAAATGGAAGCAAGTAATGAATGAGGTAGGTACTTCTTGATGAAATTCCATGGCAGCAAGCAATGTACATATTGAACAGTTAGCCCTATTAAGCAGTCAAAAATAAGAAGTCAAAACAGCTTAGTAAAATATCTGTAATTCACAAATCAGATAGCAAAGCAAAGGGACAACAAAGCATGAAACTCTAAGCTGGTAACCATGAGCATATGTCAAGGCAATATTAAAAAAAAAAAACTAAGATGAAGATTTGAAAATGGTAGAGAAAGTAGGTTGGTGAACACTGGCAACAAACTCAAAGGAAAGACATACAAAATTGGAGAACAGAAGAAAGAAGAGGCAAAGGAAATTCACATATAAAACCAAAAATGTTAGCGTAGAAATTTGTAATAAAGACAAGGGCTTTATGAAACACTAAAGAAAACAAACTTCAGATTATGAATTCTTCAGGTTAGGGACAATTTATTTTTAATTGATGTACACTGAAAAGGAAAAGGAAAAAGGTGACCAAAACTAGAGAAAACATAAAACAAAAGGATAAAACTAGTGCTTTTACTGTTAAAGCACCTCTAATAAGACCATTTTTTAAAAATTCTGTTTCACTTATGTGATCCAAATTATTCCATAGAATCTGTGACTTCTTCCCTTTTGGCTCCCAACTCTTCTTCTCTGTGTCCCTCTTTCTGCTTTATCCACCTCCCTCTCCCTTTGCTTTTTTGATGAATTTTATTGTTATGGTCACTTGCCTACAATTAGCTACCATTTCTTTAATATTGTACCTCATTTGGGCAAGAGGAACTCTTGCCTTTATTTTATTTTCTCTAATGCTTCCACTTTGAAACTTTCAAAAATGCAGCTTTAGGCAGACTATGCTCCCAGATTTGCCATTGCATCCTGACAGAGAGCATTTCAGCCCTAGCCAGTGGTGTGCCCATGGAAACTGGGAGTCATTGTATTCTAGGAAACTATGGCAACCAGCACAGCTGAACTGAAAACAGGCCCATTGTCATCATTTTTAATGAGTAAAAGATGTGAGTATCCTCTACAATGAAATCAACTGCCATTTGCCAAGGAGAAGATGCAATCCAAGTTAGCCCCAATAATTAGGACAGATAAGTATTTGAAAGCATACATGTATAATTGCTTTTATCCTTATTACTCTATAACAATAGAAACTATTTGGTTGGTTCCTAAAATAACCAGGAAAATCAACAGATATGACCATCTCTTACAAGCAACTTCTCATACGGTATTATTAAATATATCACACCCTCCAATATTCGAGCAATTTCTCCATGTACCCAGATAAGTAGTTGTTATCCTGCCACAAAGATGCCCAGAGATAATTCTGATTTCTTCTGTGGCCTTCTGCATCTGAAATTACTTAAATAATGAATTTAGATTCTTATTACTCAGTTTTGGATTTTCCACATTTAACCCCCAATTTTTTTGAGAATCTTCTTCAGACTCTACTAAAGAGTTTAGCTGTCTAATCAAACCAAGTTAATGAGAAGCCAGATAGGTCATCCTTGTAGACATAGCATATATTATTTTGACAAATGAGTTTACAGCATGAAAGGAGAACTCCCACTGCACTGCAGTTTGTTCGAGCTCGTTTATTTTGCATATCACATGATGTTTAATTCTAGAACTTCTCTCCTCAAAGAAATATGGGTCATACCTTTCATTTGTCTTTACAAAAACAGAACCTGGGGAAAATAATGCTTATAAGAAATCTGTGTATGTGTGTGTGTGCGCGCACATATGCAGGTGTATTTATCATTTTGAATCCAACCTTTTTTTTCTACTACATGTCAAAATGGTGTTTATTAAAATCTTGTAACTCTCAGAAAATAAAGGGCAGAGAATAGAGTGACAAATCAGTGGTAGTGCTTTGCAATCTTGAAAGTATACCCCCACAAGCAGAGTACTACACAAAGGGGAAAAAACAAAAAGACCCTTGATGAGAAAGACCTATTATTTGCAGAAACTCATGCATTTGTTAAAATCTGCTCTATTCCTTGGTTAAAGCAGAAAACTGGAAAAGTGAATCATACATCGTAAATATTGAACTTAAACATATAAAACAAAGATACATATATATAAAACTTATAAAACATATTATTTGTATAATAATTTACAAATATTTTTATATGGGAACAATGCCTTTCCTTTAATAATGAGCCCACTTATTAGAGTTTCGTATCTTCTTTCTCAAAATAATACATTATCTACAATCTCAACTTTCAGTTTTTTAAGGAATACTGAAAACTCAATATCCTTGCAAAACAATGTAAGTACATAATCTATATAGATTTTTATGTTTCCAATTTTTCACAGTTTTCTTGCTGACATATTTTGACAGTGTTATTAGCAAATTACCTTTCCAAACATGTATTTTATAGGAAATATTTTTTTATTTTCAAACATATTTATCAGTTTATATAATATTCAATTAAATTGCATAATTTTAGTAACAAACAACTAAAATAAACAGGTTTAGGAACAAACACAACTGATTATCGGTAAGTATAATCAGCAGGTAGGAGGAGAGTTACACAGACGCACAGTGCTAGGGAGTAGCCTATGATCCATGAACATTCAGAGTAGCATGAGATCCCGGTGTATGTTTTAGAGAAGGAATTGTGCTGTGAGTTGGTTGAAACTGGTAAAAATAATTTCTACCACACATACTCAATTTGGGGGTGGGAGGAGCAGGTGGTAGAAGTTATACCTCAGTGGCATGCAGGTTCCCCATATGAATGTAGGGATTAGAACAGAAGCTGTGCTCATCAGTATGCCCTCCAGTTGTATGTTTAATTTTAGGAGACAATCATATACAGGATGGGGATAATCCACACATACTGTGTGTTGACAAATGCCAAAATCTGTATTTTGTTTAAGTATAGATAAAGAAAGACAAAATAAAGCACATGGCCCATTCAAAAATAGTAGAAACCAAGAGAAAAGAAATAACACTCTGAAGATTCAGAAATAAGAAGTGGCTTTGGAAAACAGTCTGCAGTATGGAGAAGAAAATTTCAGGAAACTGACATTCACACAATAATGCAAAAAATAAAAAATAACAACAACAATAATAATAAGGCTGAGGGGAAAACTGTAAGAGATACAATAGATGAATGAAAAATAATGCTTTACTAAAGAATTAATGGCTTAAAATAAAAATATTAAAATTCATTTTGGAGTCAGCAAAGAGAGAGATTATTTAAAAAATCAAATCAGAGACAGAAAAACTTAAGTAGATTTTCCAAAATTCGGAAGAAGACAATGAGAAAGAAGTTTATTGATAAGAAAGAGAAAGAAAATTAAACATGTAAATGATTTGGGTTCGTGAAAAACAGAATGAAACAAGTGGAACAAAAACAATATTGACAGATGTAACAGAAGAAAATAGGAAGAAGACAATGAGAAAGAAGTTTATTGATAAGAAAGAGAAAGAAAATTAAACATGTAAATGATTTGGGTTCCTGAAAAACAGAATGAAACAAGTGGAACAAAAACAATATTGACAGATGTAACAGAAGAAAATATTCCTGAACTGACAAAAATATCTGTGCACATAGAGAAAAAAGCTTACTATGTCCCTGGGAAAAACTTATGTTAATATTGTTTTTGCCCCTCTCCACCTTATCCTATTCTATTTACAACTCTGGGCATTTTTCATACCCAAATCTTTCCTGTGAAACCTTTATTTTTAAAATAATTTTCCATACCTTACTCTAGCAAGACTTAATTAATCTTTCAGCTATCAGAATTTAAAATCCTTTTCTTAGCTTTAGGGAATAGGGGAATTTAATTTTATAAGTGATCATTTGTTTTTATTCATCTCTATGATACTTGATACTATACAGAGAGTATTCGTTCCCTTGATCTTAATACATTACAAAATAAAACCTTAATACATGCCCAGTAGTAAGAATATGATAAGCTATATTCTTTAATGAAATTGAAAATAAAGACACCTGCTCACCGCTGCTGTCAGTGCGGGCCTGGTGACCACAAGGGAGATGGCGCCATTCACCCTAGGGCCCTGAAGACAATGTCAACCACAGGCCTTGGCTGACCTTCATGCAACCAAGCCAACCAGGAACCAGAACCAAAATCCCAGAACCAAAAGCCCCTGGGTCCTGAGATGGGGGGCTGAGGGCCTTAGCCCTGCTCCTCTTTCCCCCTCCACCCCAACATCATAGAGTGTAATTATTAAACACAAGTGTTTCTATGGGGTGACAACTTGCCTGCTCAAGTCCTTCACCAAGTTTCTGCTTAGATTTTTCTAATTGGTTTTTAAGAGTTCTCTTTTCATTAAGGATGTTAATTTTGTGTTAAAATTGTTCCTTATCAATTGATATTAAAGTTAATTTTTAAAAAAGAAAGAAAAAAAATAAGGGAAAAAGAAAACACAAATCTCTCAAAATCATTATTTTAAATAATTATTGAAAAAAAGAAAAAAAAATAAGGGAAAAAGAAAACACAAATCTCTCAAAATCATTATTTTAAATAATTATTGAGCCAAGAAATCAATTTTTAATTAAATTTAAGATCTATTCTTACTGATAATCATGATGAACTAATAATAAAAATAACATTAACATCTAAAAATCTATTTAAAATTAAGAACTAATATCATAATTATGAAAAACCAAGAGCACTCACGACTAAAAAAACAAAGCAAGATTGCCTATTATTACCAATATTATTTAATATAATGCTGAAAGTACTAACCAATGAAATAAGAGACAGAGGTAAAGAGAATTGTAATATTTGTAATAATGATATAAAATTAATGTTATTTTTAGTTGATATAATGTATCCTTTAAATATTAAAGATAATTAACCATAATCATCATCATCATAGTAAAGTATTAAAACAAGTGAGTGATTAAAGACATAATACTAAAATCAGACTGCTTTTTCAGATCCAAAGTCTGTCATATACTTGTCTCTAACATCAGATGAGTAATTTGACCTTTCTAAATTTTAGTTTCTTTATATGTAAAATAGAACTAATGTTGTACCTAACTCAAAAGAGTGTTATGAAGGGCTGGCCCCATGGCTCACTCGGGTGAGTGCGGTACTGGTAGCACCAAGGGCGCGAGCAAAGACTGTTGCCAAAATTAAATGATATTAGGTACATAAAATTCTTTGCCATAGTACTTGGCATGTGAGCAGAGTTAAGTATGTTAGCTCTCATTAATATTAACAATTTCTTATATGCCAACAATAATTATTTGGAAAATTGGGGCAGAGTGCTCATTTATAAGTAACAAAAAATTATATAGAGAGAAATATTCTTAAATTTTTGTTTAAAGGCATAAAAGAAAGTTGATTAAATGTACCACATTTGGGAATGAAAAGACTTTTTTTAAAAAAGGTTATTTCCTCACTAAACTGCTCTAAAATTTAACATCTCGATCAAAATTCTCGTGGGACCTCCTGATAATGTGAAAGATGATCCTGAGGATCATCTAGAAGAAAAAAAACTACAAGAATAAACCAGATCTTTTTTTCATTAAAGATGAGTAATGAGAGGGAAATTATCCCATTAGTTAAAACATCTTGTAAAGCTACAGTAATTAAAACTTAGTGGCACTGTGAAAAACAGAAGACAGATCAATGGATTAGAATGAAAAATCCATAAATAGACCAAAAGTAAGCATATGATAAAGATACCATTTCAAATAAGAAAGAAAAGGACAAATTATTTAATAAACTTTTTTTGGGAAACCATGTAATTATTTGTGGATAAAAGGCAAGATTATATACTTTAAATCTTACCTAAGAGTAAATTCCAGACACATTAAAGATCTAAATATATATCTAAAAAAAACAATGAAACATTTAAAAACATACAGATTAATATTTATATAGTATTTAGTGAGGAGGGGTTGTTTTTCTTTCCTAAAAATGTGATCATATGTCAAAACCATAAAGGAAAAAAAATGAATTGATTTGATTATGCACAAACTAAAAATATAAAGAGAGGATTCCACTTCCAGTTAGAATGCAGAATATCACTCCCAATCTAACAATAAGAAAAAGACAGATCATCTACAAAATTATAACTTTTCTAGAGCTGAGCATGCTGGGTACAACTAAGTGAACTAAATTCCAAAGAGTGGCAAGCCCCTCCAAGGACAGACAAGGCTTACCAACTGTTTCTCCTTTGACAAAGTATAGGAGAAAGAATCAGCCACCATTCAGTCAGGTAAGAAGAAATCAGCTAAAATTTTAAGAAATTCATAAAGGCCAAGTATGGGCAAGAGTGTTAGTATAAAATAGCTGGGAACTCCAGACTTATGGGAAATTTGCACTCCCTAGCTCCTTTCTAACCAGAAAGCCTAGAGGCAGAGCAGGGGAGACAAAAGAGAACTTCCCAACCTCCCACTGCCCCCCCACAAATACACATACACCATGGCGATGCCCGCCTGCAGGGGGTGATCAACAGCAGCTGAGGAAAAGGCACAAACATTGGCCTTTTCCCCAAACCTCTCTCTCCTGTGAAGCAGATGCTGTAGCTGCCAGCAGAGGGCAACAAACTCTCTTGCCCCAGGGCCCAGGCATACATCCATTACTTTCCAAGGGGGGTGGAAGTAAGATGTGTGGACCACTGGGGAATGGGTAGGAAGTCTTCTTTCCCAGAGGATATAGGCAAAGTTCCATTGCTACAATGCAAGGGGTAGAAACAAAAATCTGCCCCTAGAGGAGGCACCGAAAATTCTTAACTACCTTTGTACCACTCTCACATGTACTCACCCTGGTCCCTCTTATCCCAATGGAGCCAGCTTATACTCACCTTAGTACTTTTCCTTAAACTGAAGTAATGTTTACATAACCAATGTTCTGCAACATCACCCTTATCTAGTTCCAAAATATATTCATCACACTGGCAGAAAACTCCATACCAATTAGCAATCACCCTCCATCCCTGCCATTTCCCGGAAACCATTAATCTGCTTTCTGTCTCTATGGATTTATCTGTTCAGCATATTTCATACAAATGAAATCACACAATATTTAACCTTCTGTGACTGGCTTCTTTTCACTTAGCCTAATTTTTCAAGGTTGATCCATGTTGTAACATGTATCCATCCTTCATTCCTTTTTAAGGCTGAATAATACTCCATAGTATATATATTTATATATATATACACCACACCTTTTTATCCATTCATCCATTGATGGACATTTGGGTTGTTTCGTTTTCAAGGTTGATCCATGTTGTAACATGTATCCATCCTTCATTCCTTTTTAAGGCTGAATAATACTCCATAGTATATATATTTATATATATATATACACCACACCTTTTTATCCATTCATCCATTGATGGACATTTGGGTTGTTTCCGCCTTTGCGCTGTTGTGACTAACGCTGCTATAAGTATTCACCTTTGCACTTTATGCTAGCTGGTCTCTACCTGGAACACTCTTCTGTAGAATCATTGCAAGCTGGCTCTGTCTTGTCATTCTATTCTCAGTGTGTATGTTACCTCTTTCAGTTTGTCTTTCACAACCACCTTTCCAACATAGCTCCCCAGTCTCTGGCTGCCCGGTTCTCAGCCCAGCACTTCTCACTGTCTAAGGTTATTTGATTTGTTTGCATATTGGTTCCTTTCACTAGAATTACATCCTTACCTCACGAGAGAAGGGAACTTTTCCATCTTCTTTTACTCTGTATCCTTCACCCCTTGAACAATTCCCAGTAAATAACAGGTGGTTAGTAAATATCTGTTAAATAAATGAATAAACAAAATAAAACAATACACAATACTTTTTGCCTATCAGCTTGACAAAGATTTAAAAGAACCCCATTAAAAGAACTACAATATGGTGTCAAGAATAAAAGAAGTGCCATCCACTGCCAGGGGAAAAATAGAGACAAACTTTCTTAAGGGTAATTTGGGAATGAGTATCTAAAAGCTAAAAACTGTACATGTTCTTTGTGTCAGCTCTCTACTTCTGCATATGTATTTTAATGAAGAAGATCTCAAAGATGTACGCTAAGGATATTTTTGCAGCATTTAAAAAATAGCAAAAAGATGAATCTGTACAATATCCATTCGTAGGAGACTAGCCTCACTACAGGGCATCAATACAAGGAACTTTATATGACCATTGAAAGGGATGATATGGGTACCTATTTATTAGTATAAGAATACAAGCGTACTTCAGAAAGTTCATGGAAAGGCTCATTTTATGTTTCAAGTCTATTTTTCCCCAAACTTTTTGATGTATCCTCATAATAAAATGTACATTTTAGAAGACTTAAGAAAAAAACCTATGAGCAAAGAAAACAAAAATTACCTATAATATCACCCAATGATAATTATTATCATTTTTGTTTTGTCCCTTTCTTATCACCGTACACATCATTTTTAATCAAAATTAGATCATATCACCCAATGATAATTGTTATCATTTTTGTTTTGTCCCTTTCTTATCACCGTACACATCATTTTTAATCAAAATTAGATCCTTTTTTGCATACTTTTTTGTAACCAGCTTTTTTAATTTGCAAACATCCATGAACATATGAGGATTTCAGAAAGTTTGTAGAGGCTTCCGGTCAAGATTGCAGAATAGACAGTCCTCAGTATCATTCTCTCTCTAAAATCAACCAGTTTACAACTATAAAAAAGCAACAACAGCCAAGCTGGGGCTGCTAGAGCT
>NW_007727029.1:179880-187308 GCF_000696425.1 Galeopterus variegatus
CCTACAGAGTGCATGAAGGCAGGAGAAGCCATGATGAGAGAAAGAAAAAACTGCTCTGACCATTTCGAGCCCCAGCCACGTCCAGTCTGGAGCTGCTGAGTGCACGGAACAGGAGCCGGCAGGAGCCACAGCCACGCCCTTTGGACAGAGTTGCTTGGAGGCAGCAGGGGAGAAGGCCACAGTGGCCCCCAGGCCAGCAAGACCACTAATAGGGTTCCCGTGGACCCACATAGGTGCAAAGAGCCACAACAACTGAAAAAAAGGAGCCAGTCAGAGGTCAGAGAGTCATCACAAGGGACCAGCACATGGTCCATCCCATGGGAAGTGTTTGGGGCATAGGTGGTGGGGGAGATAGACCCACTGGGAGAATACTGGGGCACAGCAAGGACATCTGATTTGCCTCCCAATCAGCGAAGGACACTCAGAGGAGACTTGGTCAGGAATATGGAATTGTATGGGGTGCAGTTTGATGAAAAGACGCTGGCCCAGACCAGAGTTTCCACACAACCCAGGTGCACCAGATCTCTCATGAGCCGGAAGTACCTATAAAGTCAACCATTAAAACCTGAGTTGCACAAAAAGCCTTCCCTAGGGAATCAGCAGCAAAGCAGAAGTAAGCAAAGGACAAAAATTAGTTCCAGCACAGAGTTTAAATGGTGGGAACAGCAAATAATCCAATACAGAAATGAAAGAAAAAACGAAGTACCTACAACCAGTGACAAAGTTTCATATTAACTAGTAAAGGTCTCATTTCGTCAAAGAACACCTATAATACCTAGAAGGACTGGAAGTCCCCTGGGCTACCAAGCCAGAAAGGGGGGAGTACCAGGGGCCTCAGCAATGCCCCCCAATATCCCCAACCAATCCCAAGGGTGGGGGACAAGGGCCTCTGCCATGCCCCCCAACACATGCAGGCAGCCCAGTGGTGACCACAGGAAGCACCCATGGCTTTCCCAGCTGGGGTGTTGGGGGGCCTTGGGTCTTGGACATGCCACCGCACATGCACAGCCAGCCCAGCAACAACCACTGAGCCACCACAGGAAGCATCCTGGGCTCTCCTGAGCCAGGGCAGTGAGGGGCTGAGGGCCTCCGCTATGCCCCTCTGACACCTGCAGCCAGCCCAGTGGTAACCACCAAGCTGTCTCAGGAAGCACCCTGGGCTCTCCTGAGCCAGGGCAGAGTGGGGACGAGGGCCTCGGCCATGCAGCCCTCGCACATGCAACCAGCCCAGCAATGACCACCAAGCTTCAGCAAGAAGGGCCCTGGGTTCATGAGCTGAGTTGGTGAGGGGTGAGGGCTTTTGCCACACCCCTTGACATCTGTACCCAGCCTGGCAATGACCAAGCACTGCTGGAAACCCCCCGGTCTCCCCTGCAGGAATGAGGGAGGTGCCACAGGCCTCAATCCCACCCCTTCTCCTTCCTCCTTCTTCCATCCCATTTCCTTCCCCTTAACCCTCTCCCCCTCCCTCCCAACTGATCTGCAACAACATCCTAGAATGTAAAAAACAATATTAATAAAATTACATTTAAAAAAAAAGAAAGTTTGTAGAAACAGAAGTGAAAGATGATATGAATCTTCCCATGAACTTTTTGAAGTACCCCCATATAATTATAAGCACAAATGTAAACAAATAGAAATAATCTTAGGTTCATAATATAGTGCTTCTCTTGAAAACATGAAGCACAAATAATGCACTTATCTGAGTTATGTATGTCATTTAAGCAGACACCAATTTATGTGGAATTTTCTGAATTTCAAAATACTTAGAGTCTGTGTATTGACTCTCACCCATATCAGCATCCCAAGTTTAACCCATAATTGTTTTTCCTCTTAAAATTCCCAAAAATAATAACAACACTGTACAGATTTTCCCAGATTATAAATAATTTCCTTATTGTCAAAGATCTACGGATGTTACAAAGTATGCTAGTGATTTCACGCCTCAGGAACCCTTTGGGATTCAGTGCACTAAGCCATGGACACACAGGACATTTTCAAGGCATTCTGTCTATCCTGCCTCCAGGCCAATCTGAATTTAAATCTTTCTTTGGGAGACAACAGTTTTGCCTTCTGCTAAACACTACTCAGGTGGAAAGTACATGAATATGCTTGGAGAACAAAACTCTAGAAGCCTGAAAGTGTTGGAAGCTTGCAAACACACTTATCTAGGATCAGAATTTAGCTACAAGGGAAGCTGGGCAAAGCAAGGCATGGTGTGAGCTGGGGCAGCTTTAGGCAGGTCTTGATGCTTACAAGGTCAAAACAAGTTTACAAGATTATATGGGGGGGAGGGGCCAGTGATCAGCGGCTGTGTGAGTCCAGGCAGCAGGTTAATGTACATGAGGAGCATGGTGATTCTGGGCCACCAGGTGATTCACTGGGGTGCCAAGGAAAGAAACCAAGACAGAAGCCCAGACACAGAGAACAGATCAGTGCTCTGGGACAGGGAAAGTCTGTGTCTTTGAAGCAACAGCATTGTTGGTACTCACCTCTGGCATACTACCTTCCTGATCTAGGACAAGCAGTTTAATTTACAGCTCTGACTCAGGTAGGCCCACAGCTGCTGCCCTGGTTAAGATTAGCAAGAGAAGAGGATAGGTTAATCTTTGGTTGGGGAAGGGAGAGGAAGAGGCAAAGACAGATACTATAGATAAAAGTGGATAAAACAGATCCCTGACAACAGGGTGTTTTTCCATGTAATTGGGAAGGAAAGACATAATAGTAGAAATAAAGAAACTTACATGTAGTAAAAATGGGGTGGGGTGCATTTTGAGTTGGAAAGGAAGATAAACTGGAGCAAGTCTTAAAGGCCTTGAATACAGCGTTCAGACATTATTCTATAGGCATGGTGGAGCCTTTGTAGTTTTTGAGCAAGGAAATGATATCATAAGGGTAATATTCTAAAGCAATGGGTCTGGTTGTAGCGTATATGGAGAGACTAGTGTATTGTTTTAAAGAACATATTTTTCAAGCATAATTTCTCTTCTGCCTTTTGGAGTTTTCCCATCTTCCCCTTGATGTTTCTCGGTGACTCTGTTCTGTCATATGCACCAACAGTCCAGCATTCCTGGGCCTTGATGTTCCAGAAAGGAGTACAGTAAGAAAGGCAGCAGGTCTGACCAACAGAGCACCAATAAATGTCACTGTAGCAAAGTGGAGCTCATAGTTAAAAACAAACTTCAAATATATTTAAAGATTTTTTTAGTGATAGACTGTTGCTCTTCACATCTCATTTTTAAATTTCAGGGGTCCTACCTGCTAATGAGCAAGTGCTCAGAAGTTGTCTAAAATATTTTATCCCTTGTTATAAGAATAAGGGAAGCCAGAGAACCACAGAAAAGAATCTTTGTAGTGAAGTCAACTTGAATCTGAATTAACTATATCTAATTAGGATAATTCTTTGAAGAACCAAGCACTAGACTTCACAAAATAAAATGTCACTGCCCATACTCTTTCCAACATTCTTCCTAATGCTTGAGCCTCCTGAGAATTCTTTGATCTTATGGAACCATAAACGCATCTCTGCATTGTACATTTCATCTGGTGATGATGGGCTGTTGAAATACCCATTCCCCACCTGCAACTTCTCCCTGTCCTTTTGGGATTATGTCCATCTTTCTCTTTATTTGCATTATCTTTCACACTCCAAGACTTGTTCTGTCCTATGCCTAGGATACTTGAGGGCCTCAATGTTCTAAGAAGTAGTAACAATATTGTTGAAATGACAATAAAAACAGTCATCAGTAATGACAACATTCTATACACATTCTATCGCTACATCACTAATTGCAACATGACCACAAAGCTCCGGGGTGTGAAGGAGAAAAGAGATGATGAGGTCATCGGAGCACTAGTCAGTCTCTCTAATTGCTATATACAGTTCCAAGGTTTCCAATAGAAACCCTTATTTTCAGGATTTTATAACTTGGCATTCGTGATCCACTGTCGACTTAAACTGAACATGAAAGGCCCTAGGCATAAGAACATAATCAGCTCCTTCTGAGTTGTATAAAAAAGGGTCAACAAACATAAACTCCAATCATTCACAAATGGCTCTGTTTAAAAATGACATTTTACAAGTGGCCAATTCCTCAGGTGACCATTCTATCCTCAGTGCCTTGGCCATCCCCATTCATCACCCACAGAGGATTCTGGAAGGCAGGAGCCACACCCACCATCAAACAACCTCTTGGACTTTGGGGAAAGTATGTTATTTTAGGCCAGGTCTCCATGTCCATTGTTTCAAGCACATGAAAATGGTCTGCATATTAAGGATTTTATTACAACTTAATTTTTTAAATGTGAATTTATACCAAAACTGTGATTTAAAATGCATTTTACAGCAGCTTCAGCACTTTTCTTTCCTCATTGGCACTGGTCTCCTGGTGATGACTGGAGGCCACAATTAACCAACCAACTGCCCTTGGCTAGCCTCTGCTCAGGGTGTTCAAAGCCCACCAGATGATTCTCAACATGTCATTTCTATTGCTAAGCAACAACTGGCTAGAACCGACTCTGACTGAGTGAAGCAAATGGTGTTTCAGAAATTCTACAGAAAACAATCATTGTGCAAAGACCCAGCAGACTACCTTGGGAAAGAAAAAAATATTAAAGCAATGCTGATGAAAATAATAATAACAACAGTGACATTTATTCTAAAATATATTCATGAGTAAGAAAGTCAGCAACTCCCCATTACCATGTGTCAGTCAAACTGACATGTGCAGATTTTCTTAGCCTACATGTATTTATTAATCATTTACTCCCATGCAGAAGAGTGAAAAGTCAGGATAGAATTCCCATCTAAAGGGGTTTATGATCTAGTTATGAAGAAGCTAATACACATGAAACAATCTGTGGAAACATCAAGACAATAATGAAATGTTAATTTGTGAGAGTTGAGAGAAGATGAATGAGACGAGTAGTAAGGGAGGTCCTTGACTGAATAATGGGGTTCTGATCAGTGGAAAGAAGAGGAGACACATTCCAAATGAAAGCATCCATATTAGAAAAGCTGAGACGGAATCAGTGTGCTCTGT
Source organism: Galeopterus variegatus (assembly GCF_000696425.1). Lineage (NCBI taxonomy): Eukaryota > Metazoa > Chordata > Mammalia > Dermoptera > Cynocephalidae > Galeopterus > Galeopterus variegatus. The sequence continues at coordinate 184,923 of NW_007727029.1, forward strand.
GGGTGAATCTCATGCTTACACAACACCTAAGTGAGGCTCTGGGAAGTCACTGTTACATTTAAAGATCTTTTAGATTCTGACACCTGAGAGCATGTTAGGAAGGAAGACTCTCAGGCCCTGCCCCAGACCTACTGAATCAGAATCTGCATTTTAACAAGGTGCTACATGATTCTTACATGCATTAAAGTTTGGTAACCACTGCTATAAACAACCAGGGAAAGTCTGGGAGGTCCGAGGGGGAGACTTGAAGAGCTGAGGTCATACCACCCAGTTCAGTCACTTATTTGCAAGGAGAATGTGAGAAATCATCTAACTTGATAGGGCCTCAGTTTCCTCATCTATAGAGGAAAGTAGACTAGAAATGATCATCTGGATTCTGTAACAGAAAAATGCTTTTTATACATTAAAATCTGACATGAAACTTGAATATGTAAAAAGGCTACAAGTAAAGTGCCCATCTATCCCATGTAAAATGCATCTTAAGGTCAAAATGAGAGGGCTGTGCGTGATGCTGGAAAGTACTGTTTTGTTAATGTTCAAGGGACATCTTAGAATTCTTTTGTTACCCAGTGAGAAGAAGATATAAAGGAAACATCGGGGGAATACCAGGTAATATTCCCCTTCTGTCTGTGTTAATGTCCCTCCAGCTACACCTTTCACATCTGAGAGTGAACATCAACCTCATTGTCCACTTCCACTTAACAAATATTTACTAAGAGTTATCATTTTATCTAGAGCATAACCCATTCCCTAGGAGGGAGTTAACATAAATAAAAAATACAAATAAGTATAAATATATGCATGTACACACACACATTTTCTAATGGGGCTTAGCTAAACAGAATGACAAGGAGAAGGACATCAGAAAACAAACATTTATTGAGCACTTACAAAATGCCAGGTTTGGTGCTAAATACATTCCATGAATTATCTTATTTAGTTTTAACAGCAACTTTGGAGGGAGGTACTATTATTATCTTTATAAAAGATAATAATAACCAAAGCACAGAGGTTAAACACTTTGCCCAAAGTCACACCAATAGGAAGTGATGGTGACAGCTTTGGAACTCAGGTCTCTTTCTCCTTTTGCTTAGCCCCAACTCATGCTGATGTCAATAAACCTGTGAAAGGGGAAGGGATGGCAGACTTCCCCCCAGCAGGGCATCCTGGTTGCCTCTAGGAAATCTTTTTTTTTTTTTAATTGGTTATGAATACTCATGGGGTACAAAGCTGACCATCACCACTTGTGCCCAAGATGTGACAGCCAGATCAGCACTGGCAGCATGCCCATTGCCACAAATTGTGATTATACCCTGTGTCCTCCACCCAATTACTCCCCAATCTCCCTCCCCCTTCCCCTTACCTTCACCCCATTTTGCAACCCTAGGTATTCTCTCTCCCTCTGTAAGTCCAACACACCACTGTGATCTTTCTTTCCTTCCTTCTTTCTAGGAATTTTTTTAAATCAGTGGTTCTCTGTCTTGATTGTGTAATAGAACCACTCGGGGAGCCTTTTAAAATCCAGATGGCCAGGCTGAACCCCACACCGATTAGATGGGAGTTTCTCTCTCGGTTTGAACAGAGTCTGGTTTAGTTCTCAAAGCCCCAGTTAAAGTGATATGGAGGCTGAGGATCTAAAAGATTAGTTAGTTTTCCTTCTAGGAAAACTTATCATGGTAAATGACTAAAAATGCAGTCCACATAGATAATTATGAGGGAACTTCAAAAAACTCATGGAAAGATTCATATTATCTCTTAATTCTATAATTCCACAAACTTTTTGAAGTACGCTCATACATATGCATGCTACGAAGCCCTTACTTTTAAATCTAGGTCTTCAGATCAAAACATTACATTTTTGAAATTTTTCTAAGACTTCTTAATTCAAATACAAACGTATTGAACTTTTAACTAATCTTTTAACTAACAAAAGAACACATGAGGTCTGTGAGCTGTTTGGCTTAGTCTTACTTGAAAGACAATTGTAAAATGAACTGGGTCCACTCCGGCTGTTGCCACATCTGCTGTGTCCTGTTTATTTCCTCAGCAGCTGCCACCAATACACATATTCAGGGTCTGAGGTCAAGAGGGTGCCTGCTGGATTCCAAAATGCCAAGAGGGAAAATGAGAGAAGGATGAGGAGCAGAGAAGACTGTACATTCTAAAAGCTGAGTGCCTTCAAAGCACAATCTCTCTTTTTCTTTCTTTTTTTTTTAAATCCATTAATGCCGAGTGATACTTTAATTGAGATTAAGAAAATCTCAGGCTGCAATTGTGGGAAATCCTACAGATATGATTGTTTTTAGTATCCTGCAAAATAGGCAAAAAAAAAAAAAGAAAAATTATCTTTTAAAAATTACTTATCTTACAAAATTACCCCACTGCT
>NW_007727029.1:187515-190440 GCF_000696425.1 Galeopterus variegatus
CCACATCTGCTGTGTCCTGTTTATTTCCTCAGCAGCTGCCACCAATACACATATTCAGGGTCTGAGGTCAAGAGGGTGCCTGCTGGATTCCAAAATGCCAAGAGGGAAAATGAGAGAAGGATGAGGAGCAGAGAAGACTGTACATTCTAAAAGCTGAGTGCCTTCAAAGCACAATCTCTCTTTTTCTTTCTTTTTTTTTTAAATCCATTAATGCCGAGTGATACTTTAATTGAGATTAAGAAAATCTCAGGCTGCAATTGTGGGAAATCCTACAGATATGATTGTTTTTAGTATCCTGCAAAATAGGCAAAAAAAAAAAAAGAAAAATTATCTTTTAAAAATTACTTATCTTACAAAATTACCCCACTGCTTTGAGTTCTGTTAGGAGAACCGGTTTCACAACCACTCCATGAGGCACAGCGTTGCCGGTTTAGCATGTGGGTTCTTCTGACCTGCTTTGATCAACACTCACTAAGCAGCCTACTCTATGTTCTTCCAGCCCCTGCTAGATTTATTCAAATATCAGCAAACACCCAATTCAAGGACAGTTTCCAATTCCAACACAAGCCACCAAAGGGGGAGGTAAAAATGCATCTGGGGACAAACACTTTGTCCTAGGAGAGTCACAGATTACCATTCTCAGAACCCAACAAGTTCAAGCCCAACACTTACCAATTGTGTGGCCCTTGCAAGTATTTAACAATCTTTGAAACTGTTGTTTTCAGAATGGGGTTATAATAGGCCCTACCTCATAAGGTTGCTCTGAAGAATAAATGAGCTCATGCTTAGAACAGGGCCTGATGTAGAGCATATTCTCAATAAACAGTAGCTGCTATTACTGTTATCATTACCTCTTTCACTATGTTCCAAACAATTCAACTCTCTGGGTCCAGTCTATTTAAAGAAGAGAAGTTAGAACACTGGTCTATTTGTTCTGAATAGTCCTGGGAAACTAATGAGGCTGTGATTTTCTTAAGAATACTAAATTGAATATAGCTTTGTTGGGGGGGGAAAAAATCTAAACAAAATAAAAGAAATAAACAACTTGGAAAGCCAATCATGCAGATTCCCTCCCTGTAATGTGTGAGTGGGCCTCTGGGGTCAGCTTCCGCTGTGCACTGCTGCAAAGTGAAAGTAATCTTGAACTTGGCCCACTCTTGCCACAGGTGAAAGCTCTCCCTTCACCTAACTTCTTTTCACTGCAAGCTGCTTTCTCTCTAGCCAAATTGGTGAAATTGAATGAATATGTTCAAACAAGAGAAACAAAGAAAAGTAAAAACCATGGCATAGACATGCTTTCAGCCAGCAGCATTTATGCACTGGAGCCTTCATAGCTTACCCAAATATTTATAGTTTTTTACAAAAGTGATTGACGAAAATATGGACACACACTGTGGACCAGATATTGGGTTATTGGCCCCCAATAATGAATCAAAATCCTGATTCTATTTACTTAGCAAAATATCCACAGCAATAAAAATCAACTTAGATCTATGTTAAAGTATGAGATTATAATGGTGTAAAATAGGCAAATAATAGACTGATCAATGGATGTTTTGACCAATCAATAATTCTGTTATTTTTCAAGAGCATCCATAGCTAACATACAAACGTAGCAAAAGAGGGTCACCAAGCTGTCATTAAAAAGTCATCTTTTATAAAACAAAAATTCAGATAAACCCCATAGCATTATAAGGAGATGCAGTGGCATCATGGTTAGTAGTGGCTGTCTGGGGTCAAATCCCAGCTCTGCCACCTACTGTTATGTGGCCATAGGCAAGTTAGTGAGTCTATCACTTCTCTCCAAAGTGAATAATAATACAGGGACAGTTGACTCTCTGTATCTGCAGTTCCACATTCTCAAATCCAACCAACCATGGGTTGAAACTATTTGAAAAAAAAATTAAATAAGAAATAACAATACAACAATTTTAAAAATAAAAATAAACAATACAATATAAAAACTATTTTCTTAGCATTTACATTGTATTAGGTATTATAAGTAATCAAGATTTAAAGTATAGGGGAGGATGTGCTTAGCTTATATGCAAATACTACTCCCTTTTATAAGGGACTTGAGCATCGGTGTATTCTGGTATCTGTGGGGTGTATCGGAAGCAAGCTCTAGCAGATACCAAGCAATGACTGTACTACTGCATAGGATTGTTTTGAGATTAAGCTGCTATCTTTAAATGAATTGATACACTTAAAGCACTTAAACTGGTGTTTAGCACAAAGTTAATGCAATTTAAGTATTTGTTTTCATTGTTATTATTTCATAAAATACCTGAGGAAATCAGTCTTTTTTGAAGGTGAGCATTGCTGTAGTGTGGGGATGGAGTTACTAGTTCCTTTCCAAGATATAAATGACCACAGCCCCCTCTTAGGTGAGAGTTCACAATCATTTTTTCTTTTCTTAACTCCTAGAGCACTCAGAAGATGTATTTTTCCTCATACCATTTGCTGCTCTGTATTTTTTTTTTCTACTTTTTCCACATTTCAAAGATACTCCAAGCCTTCGAAGGAAAGGAAGCATGACTTTTTGTTTTTTTGATCCCTTTAACACCTAGCACCTAGTAAGTGCTTAATAAATCTTTGGATGAATGAATGAACAAGCCTGATCAAAACCAATTAACATATTTGTGGACAACTTGGATGAACCCATTGGTTCATTATTATCCAATTAGTTGATGATTTAAGACTACTAGCTTCTTGAGGACAATTAAGACCACTTAGAGGACTCAGCCCCAGGTCCTCCACATAGTACAGTCATCCCTCAGTATCCCCAGGAATTGGTTCCAGGACTCCCACAGACACCAAAATCTGTAAATTAATAAAAAAAAGTCATAGTATCTGCATATAACGTACCCACATCCTCCTCTATACTTTAAATCATCTCTAGATTACTTATAATACCTAATGCAA
>NW_007727029.1:191249-195322 GCF_000696425.1 Galeopterus variegatus
CCATTTCCTTTATCTTCTTTATGGATAACTCAAACTCATCCTCTAACTCAAAATAAGTGACTTTATATATAGGAAGAAGGTCTTATAGAAGTGACCTTATAAGTCTAAAAATCCTTCCCTGAAATCCAAATAAATGCCTCAGTTATCCATCTCAGCATAACAACTTCCCCTAAAAAATTTGGTGGCCGTCTTTATTATTCTTCATGGATTTGTGCATTGACTGTGCTAAGTTGGATGACTCCCATGCCAGGTAACTACATGGTTAAAGTTAGATGACAGCTGGGGTAGCAGTCATGGAAAGTCTTGACTGGGATGGACACCCCAAATGGGTCATTATCATGGCTGGCAGTTGACTCTGGGCTCTCTTCTGGGAGTTCAGCTGTGGCTAGTGATGGGGCACTTACACAGGGCCTTGCCAGGTGGCTTGGGGTTCTCACATCCCGGCAGGTGATTACCCAGAGGGAACAGAGCAGCTACAACATTCTCAGTAGTAAAAGCAGAAGCTACCAACACCTTAAGGTCAGGACCTGCAAACTGGCAAAACATCACTTCTGCCATGTTCTGTTAATCAAAGCCATCACATGGCCCATGAACCAAGGGGCAGGGAACACGTACCTCTCAATGAAAGGAGTGTCAAAGAATTTGTGTCTGTCTTTCATCTGCCATGATTGTCATATGTGCTCCTTTGGCCACCCAGATATACCTATTTTAAAGTTGTATTATGTTGCATTTGAAATACTTAGACTCTTTTACTATAAGCTCCTTTATCATTATACAGTAAGTGGCTAGCACTGTTCTGGATATAAATTAGAAAACAAGTACATATAGATTGAATTAAATTAATATAATCTTGTGAGAAACATCGAATGTTCTGGAACAGTGATTCAGGATTCAAAAATCTTTAGAGATTAGTGTGGATCAAAACTTATTTTAACTTATAATTCTAGAAAACAATGTACCATTCTGGTAATAATAGTCTAAGAAAAATATTGATTGAAGACTTATAGTAGACAACTTAAATTTTAAAATTACAAACATAATATTTATAAAATGTGTTTAATTTTATTTCTCATGTCACATGCAATGGAATCTTATTCCTCTGAGTTACCACATTTAATGTATCCAATATGTTTCCCCCAAATTTCCTCTGACCCAAATATCATTTTCACAAGTTGCCCAACCAGACTTTAACAGCCAGACTCTCCTTTTTTAAAAGAGAGTGGTAGCTGAGAACTGCCAAAAAAAGTTCTTACCCAGTGATTGATGGATATGGCAGTATAGATAGCCCATCTCCTTTATTCCTTGGAAGGATCATTCTAAGGCTTGTGTTTTGCACTATATTCCAGAGCTTCTCCATGAAGTTAAGTGCCCCACTGTAAGAGGTGGCTTAATTTACTTGCTGTCTTCTGTCTTTCCTTCCCTGTATAAATTCCCATTTCCCAGGCTAGTGCTCCTTGACCTCCCAATAACTTCTTGCACTCAAATCATTGACTCAAGGTCTGCTTCTGGGGACCAAACTGAGATAGCCCATGAGCAAACTCTTGAGAAAGCAACATGTATTGACTATGAGTAAAGTTTCAGTAAGATACAAACCTAATCTGGCCCAAATCTGGCCCTATGACAAATTTAGAAACAAAAATTATTTCATAAACAGGTCACAACTTATTTGTCACCTGTCAGTGTCAATATTTATACATAACAGGCAGTATATTAACCCAGTCATTGGTGGGTTCACAGGCTGGAATAATTGCCGAAAAATCAAATGCGGATGAACCTAGAAAACCAAAGTTTTTGTTTTTTGTTTTTTCTTTTTAAAAATAATATTACAAAATAAAGTCATAGAAAATGGTCCCCTAGGGGCTTCAAGCTTTCTCAGTATTGCTCTTACTAAGAAGGCTCCATGTGGACGCACAAGGCTTGGGATGCTGAGGATGAAGGACAATGTGTCCTGAGGAAATGGCTTGTGTGGGGTGGTCAGACTGTGATGGATCATGTTTAACAAGGTTGATACATGTGTACCAAGTAGCCAGATCTTCATGTCTGAAGGACTATTAGGAATGAACACCGATGATGTCAGAAGTGATCGGCTCAGTTCTAGGTGTCAGCCTTATTTTTTTCCCTCACATACTTCCTGGGGAAAGGCCCGCTGCTCTGGTTGGAAGTGTAGGAGAATGAACACTGGGGGTGCGGAGGGGGGAGGCTTTCACCAACCCCGACTTGCTTCCTCTGTCCTAGATGTCCCTGTAGTCAGGCCACTTGGCCTCTAAAAGGAACTGTCCTCCATCCCAAGCCTTACCTCCTGTATCCAGGATGCTCTGTGGGCAAGAATGAGGAGCAAGGGCAAGAGTAGGAGAGACCCGTTCTACCTGGGTCTGCCCAGCCCGAGGCCCCAAGTGATCTGGACAGCAAAGGGCCTCCACTAAACTTTCACCCCCACTGGGCCTGTCAGCAGCCTAAGTATAACCAACTCTTACAGTCCATGAACCACCACTATTTCCATTTCGGGCCCTTGTTCTATGAGGGCCAGTTATGGCAGCTCAGCCAGTTGATTAAGAGGAAGGTTAGCTCAAGATCTCAATAGCCTGGTGTGAAATCTTCTTGTCTTTTTGTTGGGGCCAATGTCCAGTATCATCTTGGTCATTCCACATGGTTGCCCTGAACCTTAGGGTTGGGTTTTTTGGTGTTTTTTTGTTTGTTTGTTTGTTTGTTTTTTAACTAATTTACTTGTATATATTTGTGGGGTACAGTGTGTTATTTCAAAACATGCATATACTGCACAATGATTCACATAGGGTAGATAGAATAGTTTTGTATGCATTAGTCCAATGCTCCTCCTCCCCCGACCCCAATTTTTTCAGGTTCTTATTTACGAGTTTTCTATTTAAATGAATTCACGGTTAGCCTGATGCCAGGCACCAATCAAGCATTCGATAAATGGTAAATATTATCTTTTCCTGAAGTGCTTGGATAGTCTTTTTCAAGACTCATCTGGGCCTGGTTATACATTTATTAGCTAACTGCATCCTCAGTCTTAAATTCCTGCCTGGAACACGGGTGATTTTGGTAGAAGGGGTCTTTCTTTCCTCTGTGCTGAGGGACTTTTTAGAAAATACTGATGCCCAGGTCCCATCCCATATCAACTGAAATCGAATGTCTGAAAATGAAGTAAAATTTTTCCAAGTTCTCCAGGTAATTTAGATGCACCGGTAGGATTAGAACCACTTGGATTAAAGTGATACTACTACTCAGCCAAAACTAAGCTGGAATTTTTATAGAAAGATTTCTATTTTGTCTAGAAGAAACCAGTCTGATGAAACTGAAAACTTTGTCCTGTGAGAAATGGTTGGAAGAAGCGAATGTGTTTAACCTTGGAGGTTGAAGGGGGCACTTACATTAAGACACGAAAACTTCCTTCAAATATTTAAAGAGGCCTAAAATAATTGCTATCTTATGTAAAATGATTAGCCATCTTTGTATTGCTCTGAAATGTAGAAATGACAGGTATGCAGATTTTATCTCAAGATAAGAAAGAACTGTTAGTAATTTCCCCAAAGAGAAAATTCTCTAAAACAGAATGAGTTTTAATCACTAGAAACGCTCAAGCGAGGCCAGGTGATTATCTTCAGGAAGAGATTGGACTGATGATCTACAAGGTTATTTCTAAACTGAGATTTTATGAATTAGGATGAAATACTTTTCATTTATTTCCGTTTGGAATAGGTCTTCCTGTTCTCATGCACCATGGCCAAAGGAATGCTTTCAAATGAAGCAGAAGGTTTTCAAAAGCCATTTGAAATAATTCAATAAAAAATAGATGCAAAGTCAAAAAGTATTTCTTTTACTTAATTGGACCTTAGTATTCATAAATTTTCAAAAGTTATGACAAAATAAGACATTCTTTTCTCAAAAAAAGTAAATCTTATCATTATTCCTGGTTATTGGAGTTATAGATTTTATGGAAACACATGGCTACACAAACACCATGCAACTTTGTCTTTGTGAGCCAATTTTTATATCACACATATATTAGACTTCACAATCAGCTTAACATAAGCACAGCCATGTTGACTACC
>NW_007727029.1:195486-200244 GCF_000696425.1 Galeopterus variegatus
ATATCACACATATATTAGACTTCACAATCAGCTTAACATAAGCACAGCCATGTTGACTACCCCCTTACCCTGTCCCCCTACCCACTCCCTTTCCCTCAAGGCCGGTGCATTCTGATAAGAACATACTGTACAAAACAGGAAAACCACAAAGCTGTTACAGAATGCTGAGTGCTCAGAATAGTTGTCCAACCCCCTCCCAGACAAACCCTATAAAGCCTCTGCTAGTCTGCACAAGGGTGGAATAGTGATCTTTCAGTTTCCCCTCCAGGTTTGCTGGAGTAAACTCCCTTGCTTGATAAGGTTTGACATGGACTCTTTTATTCTGTTTGTCTTGCCAACCTAACAATATATACCTGATAGCATCTTTCTACTGAGAAGCTCACACAAAGTAGAAAAATGCAGGGTCAAAACTTGAGTTCACAGGAAGTTATTTAGAGCGAAGGGATTAGGATGTCCCTGTCAGACGTAGTCAACTCTCAGAAAAACCTTCAGGGAGTCTTAGCCCTTGTTCCAATTGAAATATGTTGAATATTTATTATGTTATTATTCATTATTGTGGAGAAAAATAATAAGTATTCAATATGATCTGTACCTAACTAGCCCTCAAAAGTGATGTATAGGATACCACAATGGGATGTTTTTAATAAGGTCCCTTTGGAGGTCATTTTTTCACTCAGAAACATTTTGACATACTTCTCTATAAGAAGGAGAACCGAGTCTTGTCATCTGCCTATAAGGATTTATTCCTCTTTGACAAGAAAGAGAAAAGAATTTATTACCTTTGGAGGTCATTTTTTCACTCAGAAACATTTTGACATACTTCTCTATAAGAAGGAGAACTGAGTCTTGTCATCTGCCTATAAGGATTTATTCCTCTTTGACAAGAAAGAGAAAAGAATTTATTAAAAAAAAATACTTTCAGGACAACAACAATCATTTCCAGAGCTTGATGTTAAAATGCAAAGCAGTAATTTGCAGTTTCAAGGAAAGATTTCAAAAACATCAAAAATGAAATGCACTGAGTTTTTTCCTATGCATTGACTTCAACTTGAAGAAAAAGATAAAAATGAAATGTATTTTCTCTCTTCTTTACACATAGCTTTACTTATTCATGTGGCTTAATTTTGATGAATGGATTAAATTTTTCTCTGAGTTATACCTTGTCTCTTTTGCTTTGCTTAGAACTTACTTCAGTCAAAAAGTTTAAAGATATAGATTCTGCTTGTCCCCAGCACTGGAACAAATTATATTAGATATTTTTGAATAGTCAGGAAAAAACATAAAAACCTGCCTTTTTATTTTGTTCAATTGCTGTTCTCTCATCCATCCTGGTATGGTAGTGCCAGCCTGTTTTTGTGCCCTTGTTTGTTTGTTTGTTTGTTTTTACATTTGCTGGTTTATTATAAAGGATATTACAAAGGATATAGATGAAGAGATGCATAGGGCAAGGCATAGGGGGTGGGACATGGAGCTTCCATGCCCTCCCCCAATGTACCACCCTCCAGAAACATTCACGTGTGTAGCCATCCAGAAGCTCTCTGATCCCTGGGCTCTTGGGTTTTTAAGGGAAGCTTCATTATGTATGTACAACTGAAGAATGGGCAACTGTGTGGAAATGTGATTGGACAAAGCAGGTATGATCTAACACTAACAGACTGGGTAGGAAAACCAAGTGAGGCCTGTTTGTTCATGTTCTTCTTGACTTCTCTGAGTAGCATTCCTTCCTCCCAGGCATGGGGCAGGGCACTCCCTGAAATGGGGGTTTATGACCTACAATCAGCTAAGGTAGGTCAGAAAATTTCCTTCCATGGGTAGAAAAAGAAGCATGTAAAAGGAAGACAGGAGAAGGTCAGAGAGTAACATGAGCCAAGGATTATGGACGAAAGAAAACCAATATAGAAATACCATAATGTCACAGTCCACCACCCAGATTATGAACATGGATCTCTTACAGCAAAAAGATATACAACTCCAAAGATAATGGCACATTACCAGAGTGTCATTCAGTTATTAATAATTATTCCAGCCCATCATCATATTGTATAAATATGTCTCCCAGGGTGACATATTTATACAATACTCAATACTCACTCAGGTCTGCAGGTTTCCATTCAATTTTGTCAGGTTCCAAAAGCAGGAGTGGTCTCAGCAAATCCACTGCTTCACCCTTTCAGGTGTGTTGTATAATTGAACTAAGAGATAACATCATCTCTTGGTCTGAGCCTCTCTCGAGGTGTTAATGTAATATTGGATTTCCCTAATTACTTAATCCATTTATTTATTATTTACATTCAGTTACTAATCCTCCTTCTTTCTATTAATGCTCAATATTTTCCACTTTTGGAAGGAACATTAGGTTTGGCCACCGTGCTTGTCCAGATTGCATGCAGCAATACTAGTACAGCAAGTGTGTCCCCCTCAGTCCACTCTCATTCATATCAGATAAAATTACATAGGTGCAGATCTAGTAGGCTATTTGCCATCAGGCAATATAGCTGTACTCATTGTTAATCCCAATTTTCCAAATAGGGTAGAGACACAACCCATCCCCAATAGGCCCTTAAGGATTCTGACATAAGGTTTAAAAACACAGTTACAAGTTTTTGTTTAGAAATCATCCCTGCTTCCAGCATTTGTATTTAAAGAACTGGTCCTAGAACCACTGCATCAGGTAGGAAAGGGAAAAAAAATTGAGTTTCCTCCAGGGAGCTCCACATGTTCTGCTATCCAGAAGCTCTTGTTTTTGCCCTGTAACAGCAGTTTCATAAGCAGCCCTAGTTATTGTGATTAACCTCTATAGAACTTTATATTTATAAGTATAAAACATGTCAGATTTCTAATATTAAACAGAACAGATTTTAATGCCATTACAAAGAACACGATAGCGCAAACACACTACTTGATTAAGGTAATTATGTGAATGTATCTAAATCCTGGAGGAGAGGCAAGATGGCTGATGAGCAGTCTGGTGCTATTCCTCCAACCCCCCACCTCTCCACCCCCCCCCAAAAAGAGACCAAAATAAATAAGCAAAAAAATATGACAACTAAAGAAATATGCTGCAGAGCACCAGAGAGTGATGAAATCCTAGTTAAGCACATAAGACTAGAATAATAGCACCATAGAGAGCAGAGCAAGGCATCCAGTCTCTGCCCCACCATGGGAACAGGTTCAGAGTCAAGCAGAGAGAAGGTAAGCTGGGAAAAAAAAAAAAAACAGATGTTTCCACTGCCTCCACAAATGCCAGCAATCCTTGCCACAAGAGAGAACCCCAGTCCTTTCAGGACCCAAGCCCATTTGGAGAGTAGTTGGGAATTTGTGCAGCTTCATGATCTCATAGTAGAAGCCCAGGAAGAGGAAACTCCCTTCCTGCCCTAAGGCTCAGGCGCAGCACAGTCTTAAAACCAAACCTGTGGCTAGAATGCACCCTTCCCCAGACCCAGTGAAACTGACTATCTTTGTCTGGAGGCTCCACGCACATTCAACCATATTCACACAGGTACTGGCAGGACAACAACACTGGCTGCCTGGAGGCTAGGCCAGATGAAAGACTAAGACATCAGCATCTGAACCCACACAGCACCCCCAGCACCCCAGGTGAGCAGGCAGACTGGCTGAGTAGGGAGACGGCCAATAAGTGGTGATTCCCCACATTTGCATGCACACACCCTGCACAACTCATGGACCTGTTGAATCCACAGGTGCCCATGCTGATCAACAGCTAGCCCTGCAGTATTCCCTCTTTCCCCTGTGGCCTTCCACAGAGCCATCAGGCTTACTGCTTCCTTGCAGCCTTACTACAGGCTCAACAACTAGTCTGGTAGCCCTCTACAGAGCTGCTAGGACCTGTTGCACCAGTGTATACCAGCTCCCAGACCAATAGTGGCCTAAGAAGTGGCTTTGACTCTCCAAGGCAGGCTTCTACAGAGCTCTTGGGTTTGGTTACATCTTTGTAGAATTGCGCCAGGCTAAATAGCAGCCATCTGCAGAGATGCCAGGCCTCGTAGCACCTGTGTACACCTACTCTTTGACCAACAGTGGATTGAGTAGAGGCTTATCCTCCCCATAGTATGCTTCTAGAGAGGCACTGGGTCCTGTAGAATCCATGCAGGCCTGCTCCCAGGTTCAACAGCTGATCCAGTAGCCCTGTACAAAGCTGCCAGTACATGCTGCACCATTGTCCACCTCTTCACTGACCAACAGAAGATTGGGCAGAGGCTTTGACAATCCTAAGCAAGTCTCTACAGAACTTCTGGGTCCACAGCCACAACAACACTGCCCAGTGTCACCCACCCCAACAAGAAACTTCTCATGGCCACACCACCTAGGCCACAAAAGCACCCACAGACAACTCCAAGATTGAATAGACTCAAAGAAGTCACATGAAAACTGCACCACCACACTCTTCCAGAACCAAACTTAAAACACCCAAACTAACTATCAATATAGAAAACCTCTACAGGAAAAAGTTTCTCCCTTCAAAAACTACTGAAGTGACTGCACTACCAGATGCCCAGACATCAATGCAGAGACATGAGGAACATGAAAGCAAAACAAAACAAAAAACAGGGAAATGTGACAACCCCAAGAGAAGACAATAATTCTCCAATACCAGACCACAAACAAGAGGAAACTGCTGAATTGCCTGAAGAGGAATTCCAAACAGTGATCTTAAGGAAACTCAACAAGATGCAAGAAAAAAATAGATAGAAATCAATATCAGACACAAATGAGAAATTCAACAAAGAGAGATAATTC
>NW_007727029.1:200317-205465 GCF_000696425.1 Galeopterus variegatus
AAAAAATAGATAGAAATCAATATCAGACACAAATGAGAAATTCAACAAAGAGAGATAATTCATAAGAAAGAACAAAGCAGAAATCCTTGAACTGAAGAATTCATTAAATGATAAACAAAGTATAACTGAGTGCTTAAGCAACTATAAAAATCAGAAGGCTATAAAAACCAGAAGAAAGAATTTCCAGACTTTAAGACAAACTTTTTGAATTAACCCAGTTGGACCAAAAAAAAAAAAAAAGAATTAAAACAATCCTGAGCAAAAAAGAATAAAGTGGGAGGCATTACACTACCTGACTTCAAATTATACTACAAAGCTACTGTCACCAAAACAGCATGGTTCTGGCATAAAAAACAGACTTGCCCAAGGGAACAGAATAAAAATCCCAGGAATAAACCCACATACTTATAGCCAACTGGTCTTTGACAAAGATATTAAAAACATACATTGGAGAAAGGACAGCCTCTTCAATAAATAGTGCTGTAAAAACTGGATATGCAAGAGTAGAAAAATGAAATTTGACCCCTATCTCTCACCATATACAAAAATCAAGTCAAAATGGATTAAAGACTTAAATATAAGACCTGAAACTATAAAACTCCTAGGAGACAACACAGGGGAAATTCCACAGGTCATAGGACTAGGCAAAGATTTTATGAATAAGATCTCAGAACTTATTTTGCAACAAAAGCGAAAATAAACAATTAGAATTTTATCAAACTAAAAAGCTTCTGCACAGCAAAGTTAACAGTGAGCAGAGTGAAGAAATAACCTGTAGAATGGGAGAAAATATTTGCAGACTATGTATCCAACAGGGGCTAACTTCCAGAATAAACAAGGAACTCAAACAACTCAATAGTAAAAAATAAAAAATAAAATAAAATAAAAACCACACAAAACAAATAACCAGATTTAAAAATGTCCAAGGGAGCTCAATAGTTATTCCTCAAGAGAAGAACTACAGATGGCCAAAAGGTAGATGAAAAAGTGTTCAACATCATTAATCATTAGGGAAATGCAAAACAAAACCACATTGAGATATTATCTCAACCCAGTTAGACTGGTTATTATCAAAAAGACAGAAAATAACAAATACCGGAGGAAGGGGAACCCTTATTCATTAATGGTGGGAGGTAAATTAGTACAGCCATTATGGAAAACAGTATGGAGGTTTCTCAAACAACTACAGATAGATCTACCAGACAATCCAGCAATTTCACTACTGGGTATATATCCAAAGGAATGAAAAGCATCACGTTGAAGGGACACCTGCACTTCCATGTTTATTACATCTCTGTTCACACCAGTCAGGATATGGAACCAAAGCTTCCAATCATAATGGCAAAATAAATGGTCCCCAGCATCACTCTCTCCCACAAATCAACCAATTTACAACTATTAAAAAGCAACGATGGCCAAGCTGGGACCACTAGAGGAAATTCCCCCATTTTAGAAGTAAACAAAGGATAACAAATTAGTTCCAGTGCAGAGTTTAAGTGGAGGGAACAGTGAATAATCCAGCATACAACTGAAAGAAAAAACAAAATACCCACATACCAGAGACAAAGTCTGATAATAAATAGTGATGGAGTTTGGATGTGTTGTCCCCGCCACAACTCATATGGAAATCTGATCCCCAATGTGGCAGTGCTGGTAACTGTGTGAGTCATGGGGGTGGATCCCTCATGAATGGATTAGTGCTCTCCGTAGGTGGGGGGAGTAATGAGTGAGTTCTCCCTCTATTAGTTCCCACAAGACCTGGTTATTTAAAAGACCCTGGCACCTCCTCTCTCTCTCTCTTGTCTCCTCTCGCCATGTGATCTGCTTGTACCCACTGGCTGCCTGCAACTTTCCACCGTGAGTAGAAGCAGCCTGAGGCCCGTGCCAAATACATCTGTCCCAGAATCATAAGCCAAATAAACCTCTGTTCTTTATAAATTGCCCAGTTTCAGGTATTTCTGTTATAGCAACACAAAATGGACTAATACAACTAATAAAGATCTAACACCACCAAAGAATACCTATGAAACCTAGAAGGACTGGAAGCCCCCTCAGCTGCTAAGCCAGGGAAGTGGGAGGGAGGTGGGAGGGATGTGGGCCTCAGCCACACCCCCTCAACAACCACGCCCAGCCCAGCAATGAACCCAGGCCAGGGCAGGAAGCACTCTGGGCTCCTGAGCTGGGTCAGCAGCGGGCCAAAGACCTCAGGCACACCCCCATACCAACATTCACATCCAGCCCAGCAACAACCACCAAGCCACCACAGGAGCTCGCCTGGTCTCCCCTGCCAGAATGAGGGGGGTACCACAGGCCTTGACCAAGTCCCCCTTCCTTACTATTCCTCCACTTTATTTTCTTTCCCCTTCCTCTCTCCCCCTCCCCCCAACTGCTCTACTACAACATCTTAGAATATCTTTTAAAATAATCTTAATAAATAAATAATAAATAAATAAATAAAAAGATATGGAACCAACCTACACTTCCATTGACAGATGCTTAGATAAAGAAAATGTGGTACATACACACAATGGAAAATAGTACTTAGCCATAAAAAAGAATGAAATAATGAAATTTTGCCATTTGCCACAGCATGGATGAGTTCGGAGAAAATTATATTAAGTGAAATAAGTCAGACACAGGAAGAGATATACTGAATGTTCTCACTCATATGTAGGATCTAAAAAAAAGAACAAAACAAAACAAATGAATAATAAGAAGTTGAACTGTTAAAAGTAGAAAGAAGAATTGTGGTTACTAGAGGTAAGAAAGGGGAGGGAAAGGGGCATAGTGAGAGGCTGGTTAGTAAATGCAAACTTGCAGCTAAATAGGAAAAATAAGTCCTGTTGGTGTACAGTCAACCAAGGAATCTGTAATTAAGAATGATTTACCGCTTGATGTCAAACAACTAGAAGACAGGAGATAAAATATGCACATCACAAAGAAATGATTAAGTTTTGCAATGATGAACATGCTAATTACCTTGAAAAGATCATCACACACTGTCTACCTGTATTGAAATACAACTCTTTACTCCATAAATATGTGCAATCAATATGTTTCAATCAAAAAATTTAAAAATAGACAAAATAAAATAAATCATTCCTCTCAAAAAAAAAAATGTTTCTCTCAAATTGGAGTCTAATCTCTTGTTATAGATGGTGTTCATGTCTCCAAGAGAGTAGATCGCAGGCCTTTGTGGAGATAAGTGGTGAAAGAACCAGTGAAAACACTATCCAAGGTTGAAGAAGGCAAGAAGTAGGCCATCTCCGATAGACTTCAAGGCAAAGATAACAATTTATTAACAAATGAAGAAAAATTCGACCATCTCAGAATTGTCTAATATAATACTCCACCCCAAAAGAGAATTCAAAAATATTCTTAAGTGTTTTAATTGCCTTATTGAGGTATAATTTGTATAAATAAAATGTATCCATTTTTAATATACAGTTCAATAAGTTGAGACAAATGTGCACATCTGGATAACCACTTCCTCAATCAAGACTTTGAACATTTCCATTAGTCACAAAAGTCCTCTCACCCTTTGTCTATACTTTCCATCCCTACTCCTGTACCATCGTGATTTGCTTTTCATCACTATAGATTAGTTTTATCTACTCGAGAGTTTTATATAAACACAATGATAACAATATATAGTCTTTTGATTTTTGCTTCTTTTACCCAGCATAATGTTTTTGATATTCATACATGTTTTTGCACTTATGATGATTCGACCTAATTATTAAGGTGTTAAATACACTTTCAGCTTACAACGTTTTTAACTTACAATGGGTTTATTGTTACGCAACCCTATCATAAGTGGAGGAGCATCTATTAGTAGTTTGTTTCTTTTTATCGCTAAGTAGTATCTCATTGTATAAAAATACTACAATGTGTTTATCTATTCGTATGCTGATGGATATTTGGTTTGTTTCCAGTTTTCAACAATTATGAATAAAAGCACTATGAACACTCATGTACAAATTTTGTGCAGACACGTGTTTTCATTTCTCCTGGGTAAATACCTAGTTGTATTGTTAATTTTATAAGAAATTGTCATGGTGTTTCACAAGGTGGTTGTACCATTTCACAACTTCCACTTTCAGCACATTAAAGTTCCAGTTGCTCACATCCTCACCAACACTTTGTATTTTAAGTCTTTTCAATTTCAGCCTTTATAGTGGATATGTAGTAGTAACTCATGATTATAATTTGAATTCCGCTGATTGCTAGTAATTTTGAGCTTATCATGTATTTACTGGCTATTTATATATTTTCTTTAAAGGATATCTGCTCAAATCTTTTGCTTACTTTTATTGGGCTGTTTCTTATTATTAGATAGTAGATAATTTTTATGTGTTCTCTGAATAAGTCTTTTGATAGAAATATAAATTTGGAATATTTTTTCCCAGTCTGTGGCTTGACTTTTTATGATCTTAATGCTGATTTTCAAGGAGCTCTTATAACGTAATGATAAAAAGACTAAGAACCAATTTAATAAAAAAGCAAAAGATTTGGACAGATACTTCAAAAAAGATATACAAATGGACAATAAGAACATGAAAAGGTGGTCTATATCATTATTATAAGAGAAATGCAAATTAAAACCATAAATGAGATACCATTTTACTTCCACTAAAATGACTGAAATGGAAAACACTGACAATCTTTCACCTACAAACATGTAGAGTTACTAGTATCCTCATACATTTTTGTTGACAATATTAAATTCCACAACAACTTTAAAACATTCTTCAGCAGTTTCTTATAAAAATTAGCAAACATTTTTATAATTCTACTTGTAGGTATTTATTTACCCAAGAGAAATAAAAACTATTGTTCACAGGAAAAAAAAAAAAGGCTGTAGAAGAATATTTATAGCAGCCTTTTGTTGTAATAGCAAAAAACTGGAAATAACCCAAATGTCCATCAATAGGAAATTGGATAAGCACTTTGTGGTATTTTTATATAAAGAAATACTACCCGGCAATTAAAGACAAACTACTTATATACAACACAATACAAATAATGTTTTTTAAAAAATTAGGCTGAGTAAAAGTAGCCATCACAAAGGTACATATACTATATAATTCCATTTATATAAAATTCAAAAACAGGCAAAACTAATTTATGGTGATATAAATAAGAGAA
>NW_007727029.1:206913-220818 GCF_000696425.1 Galeopterus variegatus
TTTTTGGTTGAGAAAATATGCTTATCTCTGTTAAGGTGTTTATGCTTTAAATTTGACCTATAAAAGTAAATTGACTGATTTTATCTTGGTAAGTAAATAACATCTGTTGGAAAATTAAATTCTACCTTGCACACTTGACATGATTGTTCATTTTTTAAAATTATGATTTAAATGAGTTCACTCTGTGTTAATGTTTATTGTTCATTTTTTAAAACTATGATATGAATGGGTTCATTCTTTGTTAATGGTAAGTAAATCACATAATTTTTGAAACTTTTAAAAAAATTTGTAATAAGGAAATATATGCTGAAGCTGATTTAGTATGATTGATTAAAAACTCAAAGCAAAATTGTTTCTAAAAGTTCTCTACCTAGGTTACCACTATTTTTAGTTTTCACGCACCAAAAAATGGTTATGGAAATTTTAAATGGAAAATATATAACTGTTTAACTTCCTAATGACCCTGCATACTCAAGAAAACAAACCAGGAATAAAATCAATTAAGTCAGGAATACAAAGCAACATACTCTTGCTTGTTAGAATCAGTTAGAGAAAGATAACTTATTTCAATATTTTTATGCCAATTAAATTGTAAAAAATATTGCCTTGTGAAACCCATTTACAAATAAAAACTGTCTGTGAATAAACAATTCATCTCTTATTATGTATTTTATAGGTTTAATCATCTGCTAGAGAAATATTTTTTCAGTTAAATGACTCTAAACCAGAGATTGGCAAGCTTTTTTCTATGACTTTGCAGGTCATATGGAATCTGCAGCAACTATTCAACTCTGCCTTTGTAGTACAAAGGCACCATAGACACAAGTAAACAAACGGGTGTGGTCAAGTTCCAATAAAACTTTATTTACAAAAACAAACTGCCTCTACATTTGACCCAGTGGTCATAGTGCACCAACCCCTGCTCTTAAATATGATGTTCTCAGCAGCTGCTGCTGAGCGTGTGTGTGAGCACTTATGCATGTGCATGAGTATGTGTGCACCTATGTGCACTCAGTAGTATGTATCTTTGAAATTTTCCCCAGACCAGAACTGCTCAATACGAATTTAATTTCCTTTGGCAGTTCTGCTTTGATAGTACCAAAGGTGAGTATTTGCTTCAATGGACATATTCTACATCATGTGATAGTGACGTACACACAAATACAAATGGATAATAATGATGATGAACAAGATCACTGCAGCTGTGCATCAGAAAACTTAACTTAAATAAAAGATTCCCATATCAGTTTTCCAAAATGGAAAGTATTTTCCTCACCTTTTTTCCAGCGAACTAGGTCTCATTCTAGGTCTCGAACTGGTTTATTCTGCTTATGTTTCCCTATTTGGTCCATATCAGTTTTCCAAAATGGAAAGTATTTTCCTCACCTTTTTTCCAGCGAACTAGGTCTCAAAATCTGGTTTATTCTACTTATGTTTCCCTATTTGGTAATGCTCCCTGAAATGAGAACAACATATGCAGATCCAGGAAGTTTGGTTAAGCAGATTATAATTTAGCTGTGATTGTATTTAATAAGAAAGTGTTCAAGTAGTACTCTAAAGACTGTTTCTAAGATGAATTATTTTTTAAAAGAATTTTTTTTCTTTTAACTACATATTTATATTATACAACAAGAATTTGTGTTTTCTCAGTTTTATACAACCAGTAAATCTTTTGTTAGCTCTTTTTCTCAGTTTACATATAATCAAAAAGTTTTTCTTATAAAACTAAGGCTGAAATATACAACCATATATTTTTATTGTATTTAATTTTTCCTATGAATTTTAAAGCAAGTAAACACCTGATTCAAACACAGGAATTAGAGGAGACAGTGCCAGCTCCCTGGTCTGGTCGGCAGGGTCCATAGTTTGGTTTCATGTTCTGCTGTTGCCATCTTGAAATTCTTAATAATTTTGAGCAAGAGCCCCATATTTCATTTTGCGCTGGACCCCAAAAATTATATAGCTAGTCCTGTAGGGCAAGATGAGAACTCAACAAAAGCAGAAAGGCTTTCCTTATAAAGAAGTTTAAGAATGTTCAGATCCTGAAATCTCAATGAAACATTCATTTGCTTGACTTCAAAGGAAGTGCCCTGCTAGTATCAGCTCTTCAGAAAGTGGAAAAAACAAGAAAGGCACCACAGAGAATAAATGAAAAATTCCCTTTTCATTTCTAAAAAATGGATTACAATAATTGCTGTTCTTCTATTTCTCTTAAGAATGTCAGAAACAGCCAGCTTGATTATGTAAGATTGACTTCTCCTCCTCTGCTCTAAATGGTTTTCCTAATAATGTGAATGGAGGACAAGCAAGCAACGTGATTAATGTAAATCCCGATATAATGAAGGAGAAAGAAGGCCATTCTTTTACTCAGTAGAGCTCTGGAGTAAATATAAAGATGCAGGCAGGTAACACACAGGCATAATATTTTCATTCTCATAGCTGAGTATTTTTGAATGGACTAAATTTCCAATTCTGAGTCCTGAGCAAGAATTATCTCAACTCTATTCAACTAACTGAAGCAAGAATCCTACAATAAGGAGCACAATGGCAGTCCTAAAACATTTAGGATTGAGGATGAGCCTCTCAAAGGGAAGAATTTAACAAAGTGCGAGTGAGACAAAAAATAATCCTCACCACTTCTGCCCTATCAAAAACTGCAGCCTACGCTCTCCATCCCTTCCCCTGCTCTAGTTTCTCCCTTAGCATTTTCCACTTTTAACATACTTTATAATGTAAGCTCCAAAAAGTCAGAATCATCCACTGATGTATACTGAGCTCCTTGAACAAGGCATGGCACATAGTTGGTGCTCAATAAAATATCAATTGAATGAATAACTGAACCATTGGGAAGATTTCCAATTGTACTTGGCTTCATACCACAAAAATGTTCCTGCTGGGAGAAAGCAGCTACAGATCAAAAGCTTAGAGAGAAAAAAATAGGCTGCAGTAGAAAGGAGTAGTGACTGATAATGATTCTGTAAAAACCACAAAGAATTTGAACTGGGTTTGAAAATGAGGAGGATGTCAGGAATTGCAAGAGCCCTCTCTGATATTCACCATTTGTGCTCCAAAATTCTTTTAAAAATGTTGAGACGTAAAACATGTAACCACAAAAACTATTTTCCACTTAGTTAACTAGTACAGGTCAGTGCATGGGTTAAAGTTAAAACTGTCTTCTAACAGCCAAATACTTCCATGCTAACAGGTTAGCTAATGGTGCTTAATCCTTGCTGGATGCCTTAGGCTTATGTGTGGCTTTGTCGGCTTATTTGTGACTGTTCCTCCCATCAGGGGCCCAATTACCTTCTTAGTGCTCCCCTCTCATCTTTTCCAGGGCCGAGCACTCTTAGCAGCTCTCAGACTGGGCCATTCTCTCTTCTCCCAGCCCCCTCCTTCCCACTGTCTGGCCTGAATTAAGACACAAAATACTCTTGTGCCATTATTCCCTCTGATTTGAGCCTTTTATGCTGAGGAATCTTTCTTCCGCAGACCCTGCTAGTGTTGTTTGCCTTTGCTTTGGGTGTTAATTTGTTTTAAACAACAGGATAGAACTGATCAGAAAGCATTGGGATTCCAGATCTTCTACCATCCTCTTAAATTTCTGTCTTCAGATGTCAAATATGGGTCAAATTTCCTACCCCCAGAGCCTCACAGGTCACTCTCCCACGCAAGTTTGGAAGAAGATAATGTGGTGAGAGTGTTTTGTACACTACAAAGTGCTAGACGATAAGGAATCTTCAGATGTCAAATATGGGTCAAATTTCCTACCCCCAGAGCCTCACAGGTCACTCTCCCATGCAAGTTTGGAAGAAGATAATGTGGTGAGAGTGTTTTGTACACTACAAAGTGCTAGACGATAAGGACCAGGTATGTGTCTCAGTGCTTCTGGGCACAACTGAGGAACTCGTAAGTTGGGCTTGCTGTCACTTAGGACTCTTTCATGACAAGTATCAACCAACCAATGCTTATTGAGCAAAACATGGGAACATGTTCTATTTGTGATGGGCAAGAAAGAGTCAAGATGCAGGCCTCAGGAAGAACCAGAAAGAAGACAGCCTTGGGGACATGCTTTCTTTCTCCTAGCTGTGGGTCCACTTTCTTCTTTTCTCCCTCCAGACACACTTCCTTTGCTCCTCAGTGTACTTCATGAAACAAGGTCATACCCACTTCTGAATTACATGTGAACAGCTCCATCCGCCCACTGCTCTGGGCTCCGATACCACCCCAGATACCATCCCAGTTGGGCAGCTAAGAGTGCATCAGGTACACACCTCTGAGCTTATTATGACCTGGGGCAAAGGAACTTGGTAGATGGGAACCCACCTGCTGTGCTGACACCCAGAGTCTATCACAGGCTCTGGGGAAGTCTCCTAGGAGAAAACAAACGCACACACAAAAAACTTCAACCTAAAGGAGGACAAAATTGAAGAATAGAATGTGGTTCAAGGTCAAGGAGCCAGCATCTGATTGAGGGTTGATTTTGAGTATACCACAGAGTCTGTCACACAGATTGTCCTTAACACAATCTCCAGGAATCGATGAGGGAGTCTTGGTGCAAAGGTGTTGAAATTTAAAAAGTCTAAAAAGTTCATCTGTATAAATTTCCTTAGCTGCTTTAACAAATTACCACAAATTTGGTGGCTTAAAACAATACGGATTTATTCTCTCCCAGTTCTGGAGACTAAAAGTCTGAAATCAATTTGTCAGTAGGGCCACACTCCCTCCAAAGGCTCTAAGGGAGAATCCTTCCTTGCCTCTTCCGGCTTATGATGGCTCCAGGTGAACCTCGGCTTGTGGCCGCACAACTCCAGTCTCCGCCTCTGTCTTTGCATGGCCTTCCCCTCTTTTGTCTGTGTCTCTTCCTCTTCTGTCTCTTACAAGAACACTTGTCATCTAATTTAGGACTCACAGGATAGTATTATTTTGGATCCTAAATTACATTGACAAAGACTCTTTTCCAGAATAAGTTCATATTCACAGGGCCTGGAAGTCAGGACATAGTGAGGAAGAAGAGGACTTTTTTTTCCCACGGGACTGTAGTTGGGGCATGTGAAAACGTGGACAGGGCTCCCCCACCATCAGAAGGTGACCGACCCGGGTGCTGGGCCTCAGGGAGCATCACTGGCTTCAGGAGCAGCATAAACAGTCTGGGCAGTGGCAGGACTGATGGCCACAGGACACATGGACAGGAAATATTCCCCTGATATTCTGAGGAACCCCTAGATCACTGAGGACAATGTTGACAGGGCCAAGTGCTTTCAAAAGTGCTTCCAAAAAAATAGTTTTCTTATAATTTTCACTGCTTTATTATTAACCCCCACACACTGTGGGTTCTGAGGTATCTTAGTTTCACTTATATATACATATTTATAAAATTAAACTTTTCAGTTGTATTTTCTTGTAAATAGCTTAATATCACAAAACAAAATCTCCATAGTTTTAAAAAAGATTGAAAGGTTTTCTTCTAAGGGAAGCAATATATTAGTCCCCTAACACTTCAATGTATATTAGTTTCATCGAATAAATTTTTTCCCTGAATATCAGAAAAAAAAAATCAATGGGCAAGTGATGAGCAGACTTCAATGTGACCATCATTTATTGCGAGCATCCTGCTCTCTAAACTCCCAGTGCAAGTGACTGGAGGAGTACAAAAGAACCAAACCCATTCACCTGGACCTAGAATGACCCCATCCTACAAAAGCGGCCCAAAAGTGTTTGTGTCTAAGGAAAACATGAACCAAAAAGAGGAGCTAAAAGCAGAGGAATGGGATGGCTGGAAGATAGATCTTGCCTCTTCCACAATTTTGTTCAGCATCCAGTTTACTTGATTAAACTAATCAAGATATAAAACCTAACCAGCAACATTTCTCAGGTAGATGATTACAAGCAATGAAGAAAAATTATACTGCCTTGCTTGTGGAGGAAAAAAATTTGTCAAAAAAAAAATGTGATAATGTAAATTTTTAGTTTAATATTTTCTTTGCGTTATCTTCACACACACAAAAAAATGTGGAGTTTTTAGTGGGGAGAGAGGGCATTTAATGTAAGTCCATTAAGTGTATGCAAATACCTGGCCATGAACCTCAGATTAAAAATAGCCAAAACTGTTCTCACCTTTTCATCTCTGTCAGAAGTAAACGGACCATAGTGAGACTCGAGTGGGTTTTGCTGATGAAGAAAGCCTCGTTTTTATCGTGAATCCATCTCTAATAGGCATATAATAAAAAATAAAGCCTCACATTTTTCTCAGGCTTTATCATTTTTAAAGTGCCTTCTCTTATTTGCATAATCTCATTTGACATGAGAAGGCATTTCCCAACATTCCTTCTCATTGGAATGCCAAGCTTATAACTTTAGGAGGTCATGGTTCATTGTCCGGGATAACAGTCTGTAATCCCAGTGGAGAAGCTTGAGCCCATCCAGCTGCCGTACCTCATCATGCCCAGGACCAGGAAGGGAACTGTGCTGCAGAGTGATGCAGCCTGAGAACGGCTGGGATTTGGAGCTGATGTGAGGAAGACATCAGGGAGGCACCATAGAACATGGCAGGGAGTCCAGTTGGGCTGGCAGGTTCCCAAAAAGAGTGATCCAGACAGCCAACATGAGGGAAATCTCATCAAATCATGGTCATCTAGGAGCATCAATAGTCCAGGATGCTGGTTGTAACTTAGAACTGCATTTGACAAACTTTAATCAGTCACATGCCTCCTTCACAGTTTTAACTATACCCACACACCTACTGTTCCAAATGAACTTCCATGATCTGTTGGCCCAAGATGATATAACCACACAGTGAAGGGCAGCAGCACCCAGATCCCTGAGTAAGCACTTAAAGGATAACTGCTTCAGAGGATGTTCCGACCCATTTCCAACTGTGATTTGAGCAAAACATCATTTCCTAATTGTATGGGTAGGTATGTTTTTCTCTTACAGTAGTTAGCATTACTTATCCACACACAAATATGAGCGAGGGAGAAAGAGCATCACGCTCCTTGCATAAGACTTATCACAGGAATAACTCAAGAATGCAGGAACAAGGTAAGGGCCACTATGGCATCTGCTGATTTCTGAGCTGTCTACCCTTCCCTGGACTTATCAGGCAATCAGCAGCACGCCTCCCCACCTCCAACTCAGCTTCCCATTCTGTTACTGATGAATCTTTGAGTGACAAGGTAGCTCCTCTTTAGCCCCTCTAAAAAAATCACAGACCCCTGATTTAAATACTGCATAGTAACCAATATGGCTAAGAGAGGGATAAATCTTAGCAAACCTATTTAGTCTTTCTATGACAGCATGTCTATGACATGTCTATGTCTGTGACAGCATGACAGCCTCCATAAACAATATGTGTAGTCTGGTTTTATATCTCATATTGGCCTGAGGATTTCAGTCAAAGAGTGAAGGCAAGGAGATCTGCACTGTTTTCCCACATATGCATGAGCCACAATGGTGGTTCTCCACAATCAGTCATTTTGTCCCCCGGGGGATGTCTGACTTTAAATATATTAAGTAAATAATAGCACAGGAGGTATGTTTATAGCAAAAATTTTTGAAGATATTCCATATGAATGGCTGAAATATAGAAAATGTTTTCTATCTTCAAAAAAAGGATTAAGAATTTTTTCATCAAATTTTCAGATAGAAATTAATTTGTATAATTAGAACTGAAACAACAGAAAATATTTTAAGTGGCAATAACAATTGATGGATTTCAGTAAGGATGAGTGCAAAGGAATACCTGAGGACAGACATACACAATGCGAACAGAGGATCAGGAAATAAAGGATCTACAGAATACAGGTGGAAAAACATGTAGATTCATAAAGGACTTAAATAACAGCACGAATGGAAGGAAGACTGAGTAGTAAAAGGTCCCTTTATGTGAACAGTCAGAAAGCCCATTTCAGAACCCTTTCTCCATCTTTAAAAGGGAAAATGTCAATGGCCATGGTGGGGATTCAAGGCTGGACACAGGCATTTCAGGTCACCACAGAAGAGAAAGGATTGGCAGCCCATGAATGGCTCTGGGCACAATTTTTCTTACCTTTTTCAAGACAGGTCGGGAGAAGAGAGAAGGCAGCCAGCGACATGTGCTTGAGGACACCATTCAGGACATTGGTAGAGGCAGTGAACATGGTAGAAAATGCCCCCAGAGAAGTCCCAGCAGCTGTCACCATGTCACCGTGTGTGCTGAACCAGCAATGTGACTAAGGTCCAGACAGCAGGAGCTGAGTATACACCAGGAGTGCTAAGACTCACCCTATGAGTAATGTTGGCAGGTGAGAAAAGACATGAGGCCAAAATCATCCCCAGGAAGAGAAGGGAGCCGACTGACTATAAAACAGCTGCATCCCTTCCTCATGAGGAGCCTAATGGTCCCACCTACATTAAACTGCTGAGAGTTACTACTGAGATATAGTCATCCTCATAGATTCAGATGTTTGATAGAAGGAAAAATTGGGCCTTTCTTTATAATATCCCAGCAATGCTTTCCCCATATAATTTGTGCAGTCCATTATGAAGTATTAATGGGGTTTTTCAGTCAATTAAATACTGTTTGCAAATATCATCAAAATGTAATTAGTGGTAAATTAAAAGTGGCCACGAAATGGGAATTGGTATGAGAATAATCTATCCCCTACTGAAAAGTAATAGCTACAATTCGTTGAGTGCTTACTATGTACCAGGCAGCATGACAAGGACTAGAGTCATCACCTTATGGCATTTAGTCCTCATAACAACCACATAAGGTAAATACTAGGTTCCCCTATTTGTAAATAAAGGAGTTGAAGTAGAGAGAAATCTAAGTACCCTGTCCCAAATCTGTCAGCTAGGAAGCGACAGTGCAGGTCCAGCCCAGGGTCCTCTGGCTCCAAAGCCAGCCACTTGACCACTGCAGGATGCTGCTTTTCCACAAGCCCAGTGACCTTGGCGTTAGGCAGAAGAGGCTGCTCCTGCTTCTTTTCTCCCACGGCTTCACTGTCTTGGACAGTGTATTAGTCCATTTTTGTGTTGCTATAACAGAACACCTGAGACTAGGTAGTTTATAAAGAAAAGCGGTTTATTTGGCTTACAGTTCTAGGACATCTGCATCTGGCATGGGCCTCAGGCTGCTGCTTCTCAGGGCAGGCAGCCAGCAGGCACAAGGATATATCCCTTCTCGTGCTGAGAGGAAGCAAGAGAGAGAGAAAGGGGAGGTGCCAAGCTTCTTTTAACAACCAACTCTTGAAGGAACTAATCTATTCCTGAGAAAGCTCACTCACCCCTCCTCCCAACGGAGAGCATTAATCTGTTCACGAGGGATCCATCCCATGACCCAAACACCTCCCAACACTGCCACATTGGGGATCAAATTTTAACATGAGCTTTGGAGGGACAAACATACTCAGACTATATCAGATGGATTCTAAAGTATTCCTAACAAAGGAATATGCTGACAGGGTGAGGAAAAAAAGTTCCACCTTCAATGAATGAACTTTCTGTTAACTTCTACAGCAGTAGAGCATAGAAGTTAAAACTATGATCTACCAGTTCTCTAACCTTGGGAAAAGTAAGTTTCTGGACATCCACTTCTACATCTGTAAAATTGGGTAGATGAGAAAAGTTATTTTCTTCATAGGTGGTTATGATGGTTAAAAGATCTCATGCGTGTAAACTTTAGGACAGTATCTGGCACACAGAAAGCACTCAGTGGGTTTAGTTATTATTATTTTCTTAATCATCAAACCAATGCATATTTCTACTCAAGGATATAGATTCAATCTAGCTCACTTGTAATTTCTGGGGCCCCAGTCTGAAGCTGATGACTCTTTTGAAGGTGTCCCTTGCTCAACACCTTTACTTACTGCTTTAGTTAGAAGGTTAACTATATGATCCTGGACAGTCCTTCTGTTTTATATATCCTTACTCTTGTGACATATAGCCTAACTCTTTTCTAACTTTTTTGGGGGTCTTCTCCCTGCACTCAAACTTGGCTCTCTAAATTACTCATACAGTGCAATGGGATTTAAAAGTAGCACACATGATAACCCTTATTTCCCCATTATAAGTCTCAAGTTAGCTTCTACCACAGTCACTTCAGCTTCAGCACTCTACACCCCCTTACCTGCCTCAGCTGCCCAGCACTCCCTACTGCGTTTACTCCCTTGTCAGTTTTGCCCACTAAACTGAAGTACAGCTATGTGTTATTCATCTTTGTTCTTCCCCCATTACTTTATCTCCTCTCCCCCGCCTCAGCTGCCCAGCACTCCCTACTGCGTTTACTCCCTTGTCAGTTTTGCCCACTAAACTGGAGTACAGCTATGTGTTATTCATCTTTGTTCTTCCCCCATTACTTTATCTCCTCTCCCCTGCAAAATATTTAGTAGGCAGTATTCGTTTTTCTAAAAATCAGTAAGTGGCACTGAATCAGGAGTCCCCAAGACCATCCACAGGTTCAGTGATTTGCTAGAAAGACTCACAGAACTCAGGATGTAGACATTAGCAGAAGGACACAAAGCAAAATCAGTAAAGAGAAAAGGCACATGCAGTAAAGTCCAGAGGAAACCAAGTGCAGGCTTCGAAAAGTTCTCTCCCAGTGTAGTCACAGAAGATGTCCTTAATTCCTCCAGCAATGATTGTGACAACATGTGTCAAGTATTGTTTACCAGGCAAGCTCAAGCACCCAAGGCTTTACTGGGAACTAGTCATGTGGGCACCCTCTGCCTAGCATGTACAAAATTCCAGACTCCCAGAAGGAAAGCAGGTATTAAGCATAAACCATATTGTTTGTATAGTCTAAACACAATGAGCCAGCCTTATTATTTAATGAAAGTTTTATATCAGTGGAGGGAAGAGTTTACCAGTCAAGTTCCCAGATGCCAGCCAAGGGCATCTTGCAAACAGGCCGTTCTAAGAATAGCAGTCTCAGGCCTGGCTATGTCAATAATTTCCTGCACAGGTACTAGGAAACATGAAATCCAGAATGTCAGATCTTTCAGCTTCTTGGAGTTGTCCATTTCAGCAGTTGTCTATAACAATGTGAGGAGCTCACAAGGAACTTGGTCCTAATGATCATTAAAATACCAAAGTTTGCTTCTATAAATTGATGAGAATCCAAGGCCATTCTTAGGATAATGTTGCTTTGCTTGATTTCTGCTGAGATTTCTTTTATGTAAGAGAAAAAGGTTCAGGCACAATCAGTGCCCTGGAATTTGCACATGGGAGGTTTATCATACTTCTCATTTGCTGAAGAAAAGAAAAATTGAGGAAGTCTGATCTAGTCAAACTCCCCAATTAAAAGATTTGCAAACTGAGGTCCACGAAATGCATTTCTCATTCTCAGGAAGCAACCAGCTAATAAGGGGTGGGAAGGTAGCCACAGGGACACTGCCTGTGGGCCTTAAGGTAGCCTCTGATCTCTATCCCTCCCCTTGCACTTATTACAGTGAACAGCTGATTTGTGTGCTTTCTTCTCTCTCAGTCTCTTGACAATGGCTGTCAAGAACCCTTGCAGGTGACATGGTGAGATGCTGCTACAGTGGTCTGAAACAAGGGGAAAGAAACTGGAACTTCACTTCGGTCACCCATATGAAGTCCATGCAGTTCAAATGAATATGTCTCTAATGACAATCCTCTGCATACCCAAGACACATAATAACTACATTTCACTTAAATATTCTTTGTAATAAATACATTTATAAAATAATACACTAGTGGTGAAGTCCAACATGTCTAAATATTTTCTCAGCCCTTTAGTAGCCCAGAGGCCTTTTCGGTATTCTTAAATTAATTTAGAATCCCAGATCCTACCTTTCAAAGAAGCTTCACACTTTTTTCAGAAGTCGACTTGACCTTGTGATTCTTTGATTTCTCATTTTCCTGCCAATCAAAATCACATACAGTATCTTCTGTTTTTGTGCCTAGCATCTCTGTCTCCTATATTCCCACATGTGATAACATCATACTGAAGATACTTGTATTTGTTGTATTTTGAGACTGGTATATCGATGTTTTGAAGAGAAGGTATTCCTTAATGTTTGGATTGACACAAGACAGAGAAGGCCAAAGGAAACGGCACCTTCCTTTACAAATTAAAAAGAAAATATAAGATAGCTAATTCTTAAGTCCTCAATGAATGTCAAAAGAAGATACAGAAAGACTAGGGAAAGGAAGGTAAGACAGAAAATGAGTGGGATTAGCAAAATAGGAAAGAGATTCACCTGGGATTTAAGCAAGAGGATCTAGGATAGCATGACAACCTGAATTCTCAGGGATCAATTAAAAGAACCACACCAACTGCTCTCTTTTTAGTAATGCTGCTGTCACTCTTTTGTGATCCCACAGCACTTTGTCTCTACTCTCTTATGTACCGTCACTATAAAAACAATGTATTACAAGTCTGTCTCTCATGCACTCACACAAAGCAGAGACTTGGTCCTAGTAATTTTGAGTCACTACAGAGCCTTCAAAGAGGAAACACCAAAGGCTCTTATTAAACATCTTTTAAAATGACAGAATAAGTGAATGGATGAATATGTAAACAAATGAAGAATGTGAATGAATGAAGAAAATAAAAGCTGCTTAAAAAATCAAATGGCCTGAATGAGTAGTCAAAATAACACCAATTCTCTACTCCAAAGGTAACTGCAAAAACTTATCAGAACCATTGCTAACAAAGAATCTTCTGGAGCTTTCTCCCACATTTACTAGACCCCTTCTTTGATTCAGCCTCAAATGTTTCTTTCATTTAGTTCTATTCAAAATGTTTCCACTTGGTTCTTCTTTAACTCTGTTTCCGAATCCATTCAGTACTGAGACGTGTGTGTGTGTGTGTGTGTGTTTGTGTGTGTGTGTGTGTGTGTGTGTGTTTGTGTGTAAGAGAGACAGAGAGAGCATGGCTAAATGTGTGTAGACACGAATGGGTATACATATGTTTTAAATCTCATTTTATTTTTGTATTTCTAGTGCTGGTCATACTAATCAGAAAACCATAGTTATTTTTAAGCTCAAATCCCAGGAGAAAGCACCTCCTAAAGATAAAAATTCATCTTAATCGGCATCCAGAGGTCTACTAGAAACAACCAAGCATCTGTCTGCAGATGGCTTTGAATCATGAGACAAACTTGTACCTTCTGCCCCTTGTCTGTCTGAAAGTCGTATTTAATATTATTTCTCTATGAGTTTTAGTTACAAATGAATCTTTTTTAATTTGAAGTGCTGAAAAAACAAGCAAAGCAGCTGGACTTGAAATAAATTACCAGATAAATGTGTAGAAACTGTTTACACCAACCAACTAGACAAGCACAGCTGCCATCATCACTGGGACATTCCATTCTATACCAACAAGGCTGGTCTGAGACACCACCTCACAGTGAACAGCATTTCTCGGTTCACTAGATCCTAAAAGATTTATTTACACAGACAAAAAATGATCTCAAATCTGAAGGAAACTGCTATTCTGGGGAGAAAAAAAGTAAGCAAATGTTTGAAATTTCTCTGCTCATTTAGCCCATACTTCCACCATTAATTAAATAACCGACACGAGAGAACACAATCCTTTTTCGCTTTTACCAATTTTTAGCATGGAGGAGGCAACCAATCTGAGAAGACAGAGTGACCTAAAACAGGTTCACTGGGGGTTATGTTTACAANCTGTGAAATTGGCATTTCCTAACTTGTATTTCCATGAAATATGCTTAAGGTAACATCCTTTTTCTCTAGCCAAAAGGGGTTATGAACAGTTAGAATAAGTATAAGAATGACAGGGCTCAGGACAAACTACCTCAAAATATGGCACCTTGGCATTTGAGAAAACAGCAGAAGCTCGAAGGTTACTCTCATATTCCCCTCGCCCCTCCTCCTCTAAAATAGTCCATAAAACCTAGCTGACCTTCCCCTGAAGCAGATCCTAAGGCCCTCATTCCA
>NW_007727029.1:221530-224600 GCF_000696425.1 Galeopterus variegatus
AAAATAGTCCATAAAACCTAGCTGACCTTCCCCTGAAGCAGATCCTAAGGCCCTCATTCCACAGGTACCCTCCCTATACCCAGAGGAAAGGAACGTCTTTATCTCTGAAGACACAGAGACACAGAGAGGAATCTGAACTTACAGGTCTTGCTAAGTTTCCTTCAGTTTATTGGTATTGCATCCTGCGCCCTTTATCTAATCACATCTTCACAACCATCCACTTCATGAAACGTGGCGTAAAAGTACACGGGTTTCTCTGTTTCACTGGGTCTTTGTTTCTGAATGCTCCATGTCGTGTAAAACTCATATTAAATAAATTTGTGTGCTTTTCTCTTGTTAACATATCTTTTATTATAAGTATAACCATATACCTAGTGATGAATGAGGACAGAAATCTTTTCACCCCTACTGGGTAGAAGAGAGGTATTTCTTCCCAAAGTTGTAAAGCAGCCACACATTCCACACGTTAGTGCCTTTCATGCCATATTCACCCAACTCTGACCTGATCCTTTGCACTTTGCAGATAAATAAGGCAGTTTGCAGATAAAATTAGGAAGGTTATCTAAACCCACATGTGCTTAGCACATAAAGAATATACTCATAGTCAAGATATCAGTTCATTGAAATATTTGGTGTAAAATATGATGTTTAAATTCTCATAATACATAATACTTGATGTCTTAGTCCATCCTTCTGTTGCTGTAACAGAATACCACGGGCTGAATAATTTATAAAAAACAAAATTTTATTTAGCTCACAGTTAGTTCTAGAGACTAGGAAGTCCAGGAGCATGGTGCTGGCATTTGGTGAGGGCCTTTGTGCCTCATTGTAACATGGCAGAGGGTATCTCATGCAAAAGCATGAGAGCATGTGTGTCAGCATGGGTCTGTCTTCCTCTTCTTATAAAGGTACCTGTCCCATCATGACGGGGCCCCACCTCGATGACCTCCTCTAATCTTCATTACCTCACAAATGCCCCACCTCCAATCAATATGTAAATTTGAGTTTAAGTTTACAATACATGAAATTTCAGGGACACATTCAAACCATAGCACTTGATAAGACACGAACCTTTTAAAAACTGTGATGTGGTTAGAACAGACTAGGTCTGTGTTGTAAAGTGGAAACTAAGAAATTATTTATTACTTATGATTAATTAATATAGTCAATTGGGATAATTAAACCACACACGAGCACACACGTGTCCTCTTTTCCTCAATAGCTTTAACTCTTATAGACTAAGAAACCACCTATGTAAAACTGGAGCAATGCGTCGAATTGTGGCTCTGAGTGCTGAGAGATTAGCACTGCTTCTTAACTCGCTCAGGGGAACATCTAAGGCACTGAAAGGAACTGGCTCTTTAAGTAGCTTTTATAAATTATTGGTATGCTGCTTCTGAAATAGCCTCTTTTTTTCTCCTGCATTAATGCACCTTTTGTATTTTCCTTCCTGTGCATAGTTAGTGGCTCAAAGCTCCAGTGAGACACCAGCAGATCCTAAAGGCCTCAGAGAGCTGTCAGCCACAGCTGGGGATACCCTTTCCTGAGCTGCTAGCAACTGTGCAAAGGACAGAAAAGGGATGGAAAAGAAATTCCAAATAAATAGATGTTCTTTTGTGGATGTCTTTAGCCAGAAATAAGCCAACCTCAAAACAGCATTAAAGAAATATCAAGCAGACAGGCTTTCAGGACAGCGTCTCAGCCAGAGGGGTGTTGTCTCTTAGGTTTTTGTCTTTTTTAAAGAGGCTAAGTTGATTTTTTAAAAACAAATTTTGGTATTAATATTTACTGTCCAGCAAAGGCCAAGCTCTTCAAAATTGTTAATTGTACTTTTTTTCTACAAAACCCTGTTTGTTGTGATGTCACCTAGAATCACTACTCTAATGACTCCCCATTTCTTGGGTCGATCTATTTTTTCCTATTGCACTTTCTAGTCCCAAGAACTCCATTCATTCAATTCTGCTACCTACGGTAGCCACAGAAAAACTCACATATGACTTCTATTTTTATTCCAGCTTGGATGAGTTACTTTTAACACATAATCCATAAATTTCTCAAGAGCTGTGTTCAACTTCCCACATGTACAGTAATGAGGGAGCTCTGGCACTTGCTGAGAGTCAGCAGACATCATCGCAGCATTCTAAGGAGATCAAGACATAAAACAACATATTCACAGTTTTAACTGTATCAGGGAGAGGCAAGGGATGTGCTTAAGTGAAAAACACATGCATTTGTGTTCTTGTTTTAAGTAAGTATATAAAAATATGACACCACCTAAATCCTAGCAGAGAGATGTCAGGAATAGAGATATGTGAGCTCTACTCCTATCCTGCAAAAAGTCAACCTCTGAGCCTCAGTTTCCTTCATTGTACATACATGAGAACAAGAAATCTGGATACAAAACATTTAGCCTTCCTCCCATGTGTCGCTTATACATAACAATAATAAATAGGGGATTTCTGCAGTATGGTCTCAAAACTTCCTGATGATTTATAGAAAGTTACAACAAAACCAGAAACTGTCACTTGCCATCTCCGTGCTGGGTGTTTTGACCTGTATGCAGGAAGAAGGCCTTGAAGCCTTTAAAGTCATAATAAGCAAAAGAGTTCAGATTGCACATGTGTTATATTCTGTTTAATTACAGCCCTTGCAAGGATCATACAAGAAACTGAACACAGAGTTGGAGAAATGCTTTTTTTCTAAATGCTTAGAAGGACAAGCTTGCAGGAAATCTCAAGAGTATATAATATCTGAGTTAAGATGACATTTCATTTTGTGGAAGCTCATGCTTAGAAATTGGCATCGTAAGGCTTACCAAGCCTTTGAAATAGAGCAAAGAGGAGGTACACACACACACACACACACACACACACACACACACACACGTATATATTTACTCCAGAGTTCTATAAACTTCAACATCAACTTTAAAGTAACTTTCAGCAATGAACTAAAATTTTCCCCTTAAAAAGTAAGTCAAAAATTAGAAGAGTACAAAGTAGATACTTTTTTTTTTTTAGGTGAAATGGTCTTGAAGCACTAATAGACCTGATTTTGTGAAGGAAAAAAA
>NW_007727029.1:225101-244103 GCF_000696425.1 Galeopterus variegatus
AAAAAAAGAGACCAATAATTTTATGGGTCGACTGTAAAAATTAAAATATTCTAAGTCTATTCTTAGGGACTGAGTAAAATTGACAATGGTGAGCTTTCATAAAAACCGTTTAAAAGAAAAATTATACGGAGCTTAAATCTGTGCCATGTACTATTTTCTTTCATTTCATGCAAGCCATTTGAATTTAGAAGGAAATTTAATCTGTATGTTGTGATTCATTTCCACACAAATCCTGAAAAAACACTGTGTTGAGTGTTTAGCGTGTTTTCAGGACTTTTTAATAAGTCTTTTTATACTTCCTCCTTCAACCACAAGAAGCAGCACCGTGCCAAGAGGAAGAGAACTTATATATGGTGTCTGAAATGACTGCTCACCTACTCAGGGAGTGGGAAGTGTGTTGTCTACTAGGGAAGGGAGATTTGGAGTCATAATAACATGCCTATGAGCCACTCTGAAGTTTGTAGCATGTTGAGCTCATGGGAGTAATGGTGGTGAAAATCTAAGAGCAAAAATAAAATTATTTTGGTTGGTTCCTGTATACCAATATATACCAAGGTGACCAAAGTATATAAAAGGAAATGGTTTACTCATGACAAGTGACTGACCTCAGCTTTGTGAATTATTTCTCCCATTTGAAATTAATGATGCGTTTGTTCTTGGTCAGTTTTCATTCCACTCTTTTAAGTGAAACTTTTATTCCTGGAGGAAATGTGCTCACCGGCCCTCAGAAGAGGTCTAACCAAGTTAATTTATCAAGGCACCTTAAGAGGGAAAGAGCCCTTTGCTCCACAGTGCAAGAAGCTTAGTAAGAAAATGATCATCTAGGATCTTTGCAGGAGCCTCACTAATCCACAGTACTCTCATAATCAGAACTAAACTAGCCAATTCTGATCTCCTCCCCTCTATAGACTACTAGTAGTAATTCCAGTTGCAAAGTAGCCTGTACTTTCAGAAGGAAAGGTGAGAAGTAACAGTCTCTAAACACAGATTGGCCTGACATATTGCCAATGACTCTGACACTCATTTTTCTATATTATAATATCCTACAAAACCTGGTTGCAATACTGCTGAGGGTGAAGGGAGAAAGTGAGAAAAGAGGACTTTGTCATCAGTGATAGAGAATACGATGAGGATGAAACAGAGTCACCAAAATAAAATCATACTAATTTTAATCATTGCAATTTAATATTTGAAATAACTTCAAAACTGAACCCATGTATTCTGAAAGGATCCAAAATTTAATTAATACCAAGCAAAACATTACCCTCTCTTCCAGATTTTTAAACTAGATCCAAATGTCCTTTTAAATACTTGGAATGCAGGGCCGGCCCGGTGGCGCACTGGATAAGTGCGCCGCTTGGGAAGCGCGGCGGCGCTCCTGCCCGAGGGTTCGGATCCCACATACAGACCGGTTCCCGCTCACTGGCTGAGCGAGGTGCGGGCGCAGCACCGAGGGTTGCGATCCCATTGCTGGTCCCGGTCCGGTACGGGGGCGACACTGAGGGTTGCGATCCGTTGCCGGACACGGAAAAAGACAAAAGACAAAAATAAATAAATAAATAAATAAATAAATAAATACTTGGAATGCAAGAAAAGACCTCCTTGACTTAGTGAGAAGGCAGGAGAAAAAAATGCAGCTTGGAAGGTGGTCAGTGTGACATGCTGGAGGAACACGGGGGTCCATAGTTCTTCCTCACTGGGCAGTGTAATCCTGTCTAGGAAGTTGGGGACTTCACTTCATGCTGAATAGTGGAGAACGAGTTAGAGTTGGGACAGGGACAGTCGAGACAGAGGATTTCAAACTGAGGGATTAGCGTAGGATAGCAGTTCTCAAATCCCTTGGACTCAGAACACCTTTATACTTTTAAAAATTATTGAAACTCCCAAAGAGCATTTTTACATGGGTTATATCTCTCAATATTTTTTTTTCCTTTTTGTCTTTTTTCGTGTCCGGCAACGGATTGCAACCCTCAGTGTCGCGCCCGTACCGGACCGGGACCGGCAACGGGATCGCAAACCTCGGTGTTGCGCCCGCACCTCGCTCAGCCAGTGAGCGGGAACCGGTCTGTATGTGGGATCCGAACCCTCGGCGGGAGCGCCACTGCGCTCGCAAGCAGCGCACTGTAGCAGTGCGCCACCAGGCCGGCCCATATCTCTCAATATTTACCATGTTTGAAATTAAAACTAATTTTTAAAAATTTTGATTCATACATTTTAAGTAAAAATAATATACCCATTAAATGTTATCACAAATATTTTTTATGAAAAGTAACTATATATTCCCAAATGAAAACATTTAGTGAGAAGTGTGGCATTGCTTTATTGCCTTACACTTTTGCAAATTTCTTCAATGTCTGCCTTAATAGAAGATATCTATCTTTCATTGCATTGTTCTGCTGCCTTCTGCAGTCTGTTGCGATACATTTAGTTGAGATATATGAAGAAAATACAGCTTTATACAAAAATACGATTGGAAAAGAGAGGAGCATGCTAATATCCTTTCCAAGTAATTGTGCATACTATTTTTTGATACACCAACAAAGTCTGGCAAGTGATTGTTTCTTAAAGATAAAATGCAATTTGAAAATCTAAAACCATATAAATGAACTTTTATTATCTATTTTATGAAAATTCATTGGTTTGTCTTGCACTAGATTCTGGAATTCATGCATTGATCATTTGGAAAACATTAGATCCCTGAACTCAAGGATCTAACAACAGATGTGCCAAATGTTTAAGTATTATATTATACATTATCAATAAAATCACATTTGTTAACATCACCACCAATTGCATAGGAAAGTCTTACAGTATTTGGAATCTGTCAAGCTCACAATGACAGACTCAAATTTTAGAAAATTCTAATTTTGCTTGAAAGCTTGAATTTTACCATCGACAACAAATACTGTCAATTGTTTTCCTGGAATTAATAACCTTATTTCATTTATTTTTGATAAAATTCCTGCAAAATACCCAAATTTAAATGACCGTAGTTCCTCTTTCAATCATGCCTTCAAGTAAAAATGGCATTCAATGAAAAAAGCAGCTAGCTATGCTTACAACTCAAAGAATCACACAAGTGTCTTTCCTCAGGACACCCATCATACATCATTTGCAGGTGAAATGTTTATGTGTACTTCCCATTTTGTCACACAGAATACTAAAATGATGTTTACTCAAGTGTCTAGATTTAACAGAATTAATCATTTAGACTGCTTGAGCAGGACATTCTTAAGTGAAACTAGCAATTTCTTATACTGGGAGTGCATGATAGTGGATTCAAGCTAAGGTGCCAGCAGTTTTACCCACAATTGCTTTTATACCACTAGTACAAATGTCAACACAGTAAAAAAGGCAAATAAGATCTTAGTATTACTATAAAAACAGTTTTGACTCCCTCCGAGTATCCTGGGAACCTCTCTGAGTCTGAGAATTGCTAGTTTATGAGAAGGCTTTAGGATGGATAAAACTTGAGAGTCAAATGTGAGAGGTGCAGTATGACAGGATCCAACAGATCTTCATTTGGTCCCTTGAATTTTTCAGTTAAAAAAATCTTCAAACAATGATAACTTGATTCTTCCTTTCAAATATGTAACTTTTATCATTATAATATTTAAATGTCTAAGTGTCTAAGCAAGCATCCCTAAACATTTTACGTCATAAAACTGATAACATGCTTTCTTGTTGAGCTACTTACTGTTGGAAATTCCTCAAGAGTTTAGCCATTAAGTTCTATACTACATGTTAGTTGGAGATGCCTATTTTTAATAATAAATTCATCTATTTCCATTTTAATTAAATTTTTTTGAGAATGGATCTTGAGTTGTATTAAATGTAATTTTTTGGCATATAACAAACTGATCTGATGTTTGTTCACATTTGAACTTTAAATATAGTAAAATCATAATACACATTTTACAGTATTGAATCAGACTTTTATTCCCTGAATGCACCCCAGGTAATTGACCTACTACATTGACTCTTCAGCATCCCCTTCTTTCTTTCTTTGAGAAGCTACCCGCCCCCCATTCCATGTTATTTTAGTAGAACACTCAATCTTTGGCTATAGTGAAGGCCACAGAGACAAAGCCTAGAAAACAGTACATGGGGTTACCCAGAGGTGGTTATACAACACGATAAAGGTCAGAGATTTTTCCTTGATGGCTATAAAAGTGTTGCAAGAAAAAAGGTCTCTTGAGGCTGGTATTCTGAGCTTGGAGAATACCATCTCCCTCTCCTGACAGCTGACAACCATCTCCCTCTCCTGATAGAGGAAGGTGTGGTCAACACATGGAGGGAGGAAGAGCTGAGAAATAAAAGAGAATGACATTGTTTAAGCCCATGGATACTTTTTATGTCTAAAGCCACATTATGCCTGGACCTCCTAGGTCCATAAACCAATATGGACTTTCAAAGGATCTCAGTTGAGTTTTTCAAATGGAAATCACAAAGTTGTAATACACCCTGCTTAAGTAGGGTCAACATTTTTTCTTAAGTCCTATTGAAATTTTCCTACTAAGAGTTAACAAATAAAATTATCAATATTTATGTGTAAGAGTAATCTATTTTACATGTGAGTGGGTAGGTAGGTGAATGTTAATTGTGTCCATGTAGACTGGCTTTGTCAAAAAGTAAAAAAAGGAAAGAAGAAAAGAGAAGGGAACAAAACAAAACCAGTTAAAACCAAGCCAAAACAGTAGAAGTAACATAGACATCACCTGTTGCTTAAAGATGTAAAAGAATTCTCATGTGAAATTATGTGGGTTCAAATCGTTCACATGGATTTTTCAATATTCTCACCTTTTTTATCATTATTTGTCCAGCCAGGTTTTTCAACTTTTCTTGAATTGGTTTTGATAATTCATATTGTCCTAGAAAACAATTTCTTTCATTAAAGTCTTCATATAAATTATCATACTTTTATAAACTTTTTGACATCCTCCCTATCAGTGTGTATTTCACCTTTCTCATTCCTAGTTATGTGTTTGTGTTATTTCCCTACCTTTCTTGATTAGATGAGCTAGTGATTTATTTGGATATCCTTACTTGTTTTCATAAGTTGTTTTCTTATAATAAAAAATACTATTGATATATTTAATAATTCTATTTTTCTTCCTATTTATTAATTCTTGCATTTATAGTTATTAATTTTCCCCCTGCTTTGCTGTTTAATTTGTTGTTCTTGTTCAATTTCTTTGAACTGTGTGATTAACCCTTTCATCTACATTTAACTCCCTCTCCTGAGAGTCATCTCTCCTCCCCGCTTATGACTTAGTTCCATTAATATTCCACTAACTCTTTTCCAATTTTTTCTTTTAATACAGAAAGTTATTTTTTTCAGGTGGAATAGAAAATGCTTTCCTCACTATTTTTTCCTGCGGTTAGGCAGAAAGAACATTCCCTAATGTTTTTCAGAAAGCCATTCAGTCAAGCACAAACCTCAACAGAAACAGATGGATCAAACAGGCCACCTTGGATACAAACTCTGCACTATCAGGAAAATAGCTCTGAGAGATATACAAATAATTTTGTCAAAGCAGAAGCCAACAAGAGGCTTGAGAGGAAAGAAGGAAAGCTATTTAGCTCCTGCTAAAATAGCTCACATCACCTCACTTTAGGAACTGGGTTTAACCCTATGCAGTTTATTGAATTTACTTCCATTAATTGCCCTTTAGCACTGAAATTGCCAAAATGCCTGAATGTGTTAATGGAAAAAATTATACAAACACATCACAAAGAAAACCAAGGACCTGTCCAAGGGCAAATTGTTTTTATAAGAATTTAATGTAAAGCAGTTTGACCATTTCTGAAAGGCACTAGAAAGGCCAAAAAAAGGGCTTATGGTTTTAGCTACTAAAAGAGAATATAATACCTATGATTTTTCCAACAAAATCCTGTTGGTGATACATCTCTAATATGAACTATGGTTCTCTGCAAGTTCTGGAGGAAAAAACAAAAAAGAAGTGTTATAGTGCTGTCCATGCCCTGAAATAATTTTTTATCAAGATAGGAAAAGGAGTTTTTAGCCAACTGAGTTGGGATTGCTAAATCATGTTGGGGGTGGGGGGTTAAAGTATATTCAGATGATTTCCAAGGAAACATTTCCAGGTTATTGTATTATTAATACAAGGATCAAAGTGTCCCCGAAGGCCTCTGACAATATAAACCATAACTGCTCCAAAAGGACTATTATACTCAAGTCTGTTGGTGATTCAGAGAGTTTGTAAGTGCCTGGGCCCTAAGGATGAGCAANTGCCTGGACCTCCTAGGTCCATAAACCAATATAGACTTTCAAAGGATCTCAGTTGAGTTTTTCACATGGAAATCACAAAGTTGTAATACACCCTGCTTAAGTAGGGTCAACATTTTTTCTTAAGTCCTATTGAAATTTTCCTACTAAGAGTTAACAAATAAAATTATCAATATTTATGTGTAAGAGTAATCTATTTTACATGTGAGTGGGTAGGTAGGTGAATGTTAATTGTGTCCATGTAGACTGGCTTTGTCAAAAAGTAAAAAAAGGAAAGAAGAAAAGAGAAGGGAACAAAACAAAACCAGTTAAAACCAAGCCAAAACAGTAGAAGTAACATAGACATCACCTGTTGCTTAAAGATGTAAAAGAATTCTCATGTGAAATTATGTGGGTTCAAATCGTTCACATGGATTTTTCAATATTCTCACCTTTTTTATCATTATTTGTCCAGCCAGGTTTTTCAACTTTTCTTGAATTGGTTTTGATAATTCATATTGTCCTAGAAAACAATTTCTTTCATTAAAGTCTTCATATAAATTATCATACTTTTATAAACTTTTTGACATCCTCCCTATCAGTGTGTATTTCACCTTTCTCATTCCTAGTTATGTGTTTGTGTTATTTCCCTACCTTTCTTGATTAGATGAGCTAGTGATTTATTTGGATATCCTTACTTGTTTTCATAAGTTGTTTTCTTATAATAAAAAATACTATTGATATATTTAATAATTCTATTTTTCTTCCTATTTATTAATTCTTGCATTTATAGTTATTAATTTTCCCCCTGCTTTGCTGTTTAATTTGTTGTTCTTGTTCAATTTCTTTGAACTGTGTGATTAACCCTTTCATCTACATTTAACTCCCTCTCCTGAGAGTCATCTCTCCTCCCCGCTTATGACTTAGTTCCATTAATATTCCACTAACTCTTTTCCAATTTTTTCTTTTAATACAGAAAGTTATTTTTTTCAGGTGGAATAGAAAATGCTTTCCTCACTATTTTTTCCTGCGGTTAGGCAGAAAGAACATTCCCTAATGTTTTTCAGAAAGCCATTCAGTCAAGCACAAACCTCAACAGAAACAGATGGATCAAACAGGCCACCTTGGATACAAACTCTGCACTATCAGGAAAATAGCTCTGAGAGATATACAAATAATTTTGTCAAAGCAGAAGCCAACAAGAGGCTTGAGAGGAAAGAAGGAAAGCTATTTAGCTCCTGCTAAAATAGCTCACATCACCTCACTTTAGGAACTGGGTTTAACCCTATGCAGTTTATTGAATTTACTTCCATTAATTGCCCTTTAGCACTGAAATTGCCAAAATGCCTGAATGTGTTAATGGAAAAAATTATACAAACACATCACAAAGAAAACCAAGGACCTGTCCAAGGGCAAATTGTTTTTATAAGAATTTAATGTAAAGCAGTTAGACCATTTCTGAAAGGCACTAGAAAGGCCAAAAAAGGGCTTATGGTTTTAGCTACTAAAAGAGAATATAATACCTATGATTTTTCCAACAAAATCCTGTTGGTGATACATCTCTAATATGAACTATGGTTCTCTGCAAGTTCTGGAGGAAAAAACAAAAAAGAAGTGTTATAGTGCTGTCCATGTCCTGAAATAATTTTTTATCAAGATAGGAAAAGGAGTTTTTAGCCAATTGAGTTGGGATTGCTAAATCATGTTGGGGGGGGGGGGTTAAAGTATATTCAGATGATTTCCAAGGAAACATTTCCAGGTTATTGTATTATTAATACAAAGATCAAAGTGTCCCCGAAGGCCTCTGACAATATAAACCATAACTGCTCCAAAAGGACTATTTCCCTGAAATAATTTTTTATCAAGATAGGAAAAGGAGTTTTTAGCCAACTGAGTTGGGATTGCTAAATCATGTTGGGGGTGGGGGGTTAAAGTATATTCAGATGATTTCCAAGGAAACATTTCCAGGTTATTGTATTATTAATACAAGGATCAAAGTGTCCCCGAAGGCCTCTGACAATATAAACCATAACTGCTCCAAAAGGACTATTATACTCAAGTCTGTTGGTGATTCAGAGAGTTTGTAAGTGCCTGGGCCCTAAGGATGAGCAATCAAGAGAGAAGGACCATGACCCAATTGGATTCCTTTTGTTATCGTAGGAGTTGTTAATCTGTTTTTGCTTTCTGTTTTGAATAAAGGAGAGGAAATTATTCTCCTCTGGAAAAATCTCTACCCACCCCCTAAACACTCCTGTTATTATAGTTGAAAAAAAATATGTCCTCCCTTTCACAAACCAAGATTTCTGTTTCCTGCTCTAGGGTATTGAACAGCTGCCATCTGCTACATCAAGGGAGAGGACTGCAGTTCAGGGATTCATGGAAGTAATTCCCTAGAAACATAGAGTAGAACTTGCATGGGTAAGTCACTGTGCAAGGATCAGACGTACTTTGCA
Source organism: Galeopterus variegatus (assembly GCF_000696425.1). Taxonomy (NCBI): domain Eukaryota; kingdom Metazoa; phylum Chordata; class Mammalia; order Dermoptera; family Cynocephalidae; genus Galeopterus; species Galeopterus variegatus. The sequence continues at coordinate 233,784 of NW_007727029.1, forward strand.
AAATCACACCCAGCCCTCACTTACTAACAGTAGAATCTTAAAAAGCTTTCAACCAAAGTGAGTCTTGGTAATATTTTCATGGTGCATTTCCATAGTTCATTTGATTCTTACTAAGCTACTGTTCCCATTTTAGATATAGGAAATCAGGACTCTCAAAGTAAATGAATTGCTCAAAGCCACTCTGTTTTTGTTAGTGACAAGGCCAATGCTAGGCTTGCAGACATCAAAGCAAATGCTCTTTTCAATAGCATCTAAAAGTAGAGTCACACAGATGAGGAACACTGAGGAACAATTCAACAGTCTTTTCTAAATTAGCTTAAAGAAGACAGGCTTTTACCTTGATCTCCTACTTTATCCCTCAGATTCACTTAATCCTTCTTCTAGCCCCAGCTTATTCTTCTTCTATATAAAAGGGCATCACTGCAGAGCATACTTCCATTATTTTTCTCTAAGTTTCTTGTTTAAATCTGAGCCTATTTGAAGAATAACAACAGCTAGCATTTATTAAGTGTTTATCATGCCAGGCATTGTTCTAAGCACTTTATGTGTGCATTACCTATTTTAATTTCCCCAACAGGCCATATGTGATAAAACACCGTAATTATCCACATTTTAAAGGTTAGGAAACCAAAGCAAAAATGTTAAACAACTTGTAAAGGTGATAAGAAATGGGAACTGGCAAAGCTGAGATGTGAACTTAGATCATATCTGGGCTCTTAACTTTCTTTATTCAACAGTGGCTCAGTATATCTAACTTCATTAGCTTTGGAGGTTATGGGGTACATTTTGGAATAAAGGAAAGAAGGGAGAGATAAGAGGGGCTTAGTTAGAGAAGAAGAACAAGGTTAGATAGAGAATAGAGGAGTAGCATTGTTTAATTCAATTATTTATGGGGAAACTATTGGGGAGTCTGGAAAATAATTTATGTCTAATTTTTTTTTCTGTTACTTGAACATAATTGTATTTCTATAGTGTTTATGGAGTCTTCATAAATTGAAATCCAGATTCAGAGCCTATCAAAAATATAATCAACTAGCCATTACCAAAAAGGTAGAAGAACTCTTAGAAAACTAAACTTCATTTTAGGGAGAACAAAATAGACTTTGTTTAATATGGTGTTAATTTGTACAAGTGATGACACAAGAAATTAATTACCACTACCTACAAAAACAAGACAAATCTTGTAGTGGGGAAAAACACATGGTTATATTTTGAAAGCATGACAGCTGAAAACATATCAAGATATATTCTTCCTTGCTTCAGAGAAGGTCACATCCTTATTCAATTTAATTATTTGCATTTAGTAAGAAGCATGAAATACACGTCAATCTCCCTTGGCCTATTTCAAAAGGAAAGAGTGTTGCCAGAACAAGAGCGACAGCACCATGGTGTTGTCCAGCAGCAGGCAGGACTGGGAAACCAAGTAATTGAGAAAATCAGCATAAATACTAAAAATTAAGAAGCAAAAGGTCTTGGTCCAAAGCAGTTAACATGCTACAAGAATCAAGCAGCTACTAGGTCACATGGGTGTATCCCAGACACCAATTCAATCCCCACACCCTGAGATTTCTCTGAATTCCCAGTAACTTCCCTTCCTATGTCATTTCTGGCTTCAAGTTTCTAGTCCTACATAAATCTACATCCTACTCCTCTCTCAGACTTGTGGCCTCTTCTTCCCCTCCTCTGCTCAGCTCTGAACCTGATCTACACACCTGTCTTAATTCACATGTATATGAACACATTCACACACGAACCAGACACTAAAAGCACTTCTTTGTAGCACACATTACTAGGGAAACAGATGGATTTACTTGCTAGCAATTAAGATAACTTACAACCTAAATTTCTTCAAGTACCTTATTACATCATTCAGTCATCCATTCTCCCCATACTTCCAATGACCCCACTAAAATTTTCCCTCGTCCTCCAAATTCCTGCTTAATTTCATGAACAGCAGATTAGCAATCAGATTGTTTGTTTTCTTCAAATTCATTCTTTAGGGAACTCATCATGCAGATATCAAAATAATTATCAGGGTATTTTTCTAAACAAAGTTAGCTCCCCACCTAGTGTTGCAGCCATACTCATTATTGTTACTATTGTTATAATCATTATTTTAATTTTTATTTCTCCAGCTCTAAAGTCAAGTCTCCTGGCTTTTCTCTCATTTACTGAATCCTCTTCATTCTGACCTCCAAATGTCAGAAGGACACCGGGGTTCAGTGTTCTGACCTCATCAACTCTGTACTGTACTCTGTTACCATGTAATCTTATCAAGTCTCAGGATCTTAAAGGACAAATATGCTATTGACTTTCAAATTTTGTACCTCCAGCTTTGATCTCTCCTCAAACCATGGACTTCTATATCTGGTGTGTCCTCTACATCTCCCCTGGATGTCAAATGAACATCTAATACTCAACAAATCCAAAACAACATGCTTGATTATTTTTCCAAACCTGTTTTCCCTCTAGCTTTGTCTAACCCAGTAAATAGAACAACCATTCATACAGTTGTCCAAATCAAAGTGCAAAAGTCACATTTAACTCTTCTTTGTTTCTCCAAAACTTTATCCAACCCTTCAGAAAATCTAGTGGGTTCTACCATAAAAATACATGACAAATCTGACCGCTTATCACTCCCAGAAACTCACTTCACCTATAGAGACACAGACCATCTGAAAGTGAAGGGATGGAAAAAGATTTTTCATGCAAATGGAAACAAAAATAAAACTAAGAGTAGCTATACGTATAACACACAACATAGACTTCAAGCCAAGGAAAGTAAAAAAAAGATAATGAAGATCATTATATAATGATAAAAGGATCAATTCAACAAGAGGTTATAACAACTCTAGATATGTATGGGCCCAAATCTGGAGCACCCAGTTATATAAAGCAATTATTACTAGACCTAATAAGAGAAACAGAATCCAACACAATAATAGTGGGGAATTTAATACCATGCTCTCAGCAAAAGACAGATCTTCCACAGAGAAAATTAACTAGGAAATACCAGAATTTTAATCTCTACTTCAGGTTGATTGAACCTAATGGACATATGTAAAATATTTCACCCAACGGCTGCAGAATACACATTCTTCTGAGCAGTGGAACATTCTCTAGAATACATCATAAGTTAGGTCACAAAACAAGTCTCAACAAATTTTTAAAAATTGAAAATGTTTGGGCCGGCCCTGTGGCGCACTCGGGAGAGTGCAGTGCTTGGGAGCACAGCAGCGCTCCTTGGTTGATTGAACCTAATGGACATATGTAAAATATTTCATCCAACGGCTGCAGAATACACATTCTTCTGAGCAGTACGTGGAACATTCTCTAGAATAGATCATAAGTTAGGTCACAAAACAAGTCTCAACAAATTTTTAAAAATTGAAAATTTTTGGGCCGGCCCTGTGGCGCACTCGGGAGAGTGCAGTGCTTGGGAGCACAGCAGCGCTCCCGCTGCGGGTTCGGATCCTATATAAGTATGGCTGGTATGCTCACTGCCTGAGCACGGTGCAGGCGACACCAAGCCAAGGGTTGCGATCCCCTTACTGGTCACAAAAAGGTCAAAAAAAAAATTGAAAAATTTTCAACTACCTTGTTGAACTACAATGGAATAAAACTAGAAATCGACAACAAAAGGGACATGTTTCCATAAAAATACATTGAAATACACTCCTAAACAACAATGGGTTAAAGAAGAAATCAAAAAGGAGCTTAAAATATTCCTGGAGACAAATGAAAATGAAAAGATAAAAATACCAGAATCTATGGGATACGGCAAAAGCAGCGGTGCAGGCGACACCAAGCCAAGGGTTGCGATCCCCTTACTGGTCACAAAAAGGTAAAAAAAAAAAAATTGAAAAATTTTCAACTACCTTGTTGAACTACAATGGAATAAAACTAGAAATCGACAACAAAAGGGACACGTTTCCATAAAAATACATGGAAATACACTCCTAAACAACAATGGGTTAAAGAAGAAATCAAAAAGGAGCTTAAAATATTCCTGGAGACAAATGAAAATGAAAAGATAAAAATACCAGAATCTATGGGATACGGCAAAAGCAGTTCAAAGAGAGGTTTATAGCAATAAATGCCTATGACCAAAAAGAAGAAAAACCTCAAATAAACATTCTTAACATTATGCCTCAAGAAGCTTGAAAAATAATATCCAACTGAACCCAAAATCAGTAGAAGAAGAGAAATAACGAAGATCAGAGCAGAAATAAATGAATTAGAGATTTGAAAAACAGCACAAAAAATGATGAAATGAAGAGTCATTTTTTTTAAAAAGATAAACTAAATCAATAAACCTTTAGCTAGACTAACAAAGAAAAAAAGACTCAAACAAATAAAATCAGAAATGAAAAAGGAGACATTACAACTGATACCACAGAAACACAAAAAATCATGAGACTAGTATGAACAAACTGGAAAACCTAGAAGAAATGGGTAAATTCCTAGACATAGAATTTACCAGGGTTGAATCGTGAAGAGCTAGAAAACCTAAACAGACCAGTAACAAATAATGAGATTGAAGCAGTAATAAAAAGTCTCCCAACAAAGAAAACCCCAGGACCAGATGGGTTCACTGCCAAATTCTACCCAACATATAAAGAAGAATTTAAATGAATTCTCCTCAAACTCTTCCAAAAAATTGAAGAAGAGGGAATACTTCCAAACTCATCCTATGAGACCAACATTAACTTGATACTCAAGCTGGAAAAAGACACAACAAAAAAAGAAAACTGCAGACTAATATCCCTAATGAACACAGATATGAAGATCCTCAACAAAATGCTAGCAAACAGAATCCAACAACACATTAAAAAGATCATTCACCATGATCAAGTGGGATTCATTTCAGGATGTAAAGATGGTTCAATACACACAAATCAATAAACATAATATATCACATCAACAGAATGAAAAAAGAAACATATGATCATTTCAATAGATGTAGAAAAAGCATTTGATAAAATCCAGTAAGTGTTCATGATAAAAAAAAATTCAACAAGTTAAGTATAGAAGGAATGTACCTCAACATGATAAAAGCCACATACAACAAACCAACAGCTAACATCATACTGACTAGACAAAAATTGGAGGCTTGTCCTCTAAGATCTGGAACAAGACAAAGATGCCAACTTTCCCAACTCTTTCTTTTTTTTTTTAGAACAGAATTTTTTTTATTAATTTATTTTTATTTTTTGGTGGCTGGTGTGTACAGGGATTCAAACCCTTGACCTTGGTGTTGTAACATCATGTTCTAACCAACTGAGCTAACCAGCCAGCCCCCATTTTCTCATCTCTTATTCACCATAGTACAGGAAGTTCCAGACAGTGCAAAAGGCAAGAGAAAGCAATAAAGGGCAACCAAACTGGAAAAGAGGAAGTCAAATTATCCCTATTTGCAGATGTCATGATCATATGCATAGAAATCCCTAAAGGCTCCACCAAAAAATTATTAGAACTAATAAATGAGTTCAGTATAGTGGCAGTGTGTTACAAAATCAACACACAAAAATCAATAGCCTTCCTATATGCCAATAATGAAATAGCCAAAGAAGAAGTCAAGAAAGCAATCCTATTCATAATAGCTACCAAAAAAGTGAACTACCCAGGAGTAAATTTGACGAAGGAGGTGAAAGTCCTCTACTATGAAAACTATAAAACATTGGTAAAAAAAATTGAAGAGGACACAAATAAATGGATAGATATCCAGTGTTCTTGGCTCAAAAGAATTAACATCATCAAAATGTTCATATTACCCAAAACAATCTACACGTTCAATGCAATCCCTATCAAAATACCAGTGACATTCTTCACAGAAACAGAAAAAGCAATCTTAAAATTTGTATGGAACTACAAAATGGCTCATCACTAAAGCAATCTTGAACAAGAACAATAAAAAAACATGGTTGGAGGCATCACAATTTCTGACTTCAAAATATACTATAAACCTATAGTAACCAAAACAGCATGGTACTGGCATAACAATAGACAAATAAACCAATACAACAGAATAGAGGGCCCAGAAATAGACCCATGCATTTATGGCAAACTGATTTTCAACAAAGGGGCCAAGAAAATGAGTGGGGAAAGGACAGCCTCTCCAATAAATGATGATGGGAAAATTGGACATCTACAAACAGAAAATTGAAACTAGACCTGTATCTCTCACCATACACAAAAAACAACTCAAAATAGATTAAAGACCTAAATTTAAGACCCAATACTATGAAATTACTAGAGGAAAGCATAGGAGAAATGCTACAAAATGGGAGTGTGCAGCACTTTTTTGAGTGAGACTACAAAGACACAGGCAACTAAAGCAAAAATGTCCAAATGGGACTACATCAAACTAAAAAGCTTATGCACAGCAAGGGATACACTCAGCAGAGTGAAGAGACAACGTACGGAATGGGACAAAATGTCTGCAAGCGACACATAAGACAATGGGATAACGTCTAGAATATATAAGGAATTCAAACCACTTAACAGCAAAAAACCAAATAAGCCAGTTAAAAAATGGGCAAAGAACCTGAACAGACATTTCTCAAAAGAAGATATAGAAATGGCCAACAGGCACATGAAAAATGTTCAAAATCACCAGTCATCAGAGAAGCACAAATTAAAACCACAATAAGATATCATCTCACCACAGTTAGAATGGCTATTATCAACAAGAGAGAAAATAACAAATGTTGGTGAGGATGCAGAGAAAAGGATGCCCTCATACATTGTTGGTGAGAATATAAACTGGCACAGCCCTTGTGGAAAACAGTATGGAGGTTCCTCAGAGAACTAAAAATCTGGCTTATAAACCAGCTATATATCCAAAGGAAATGAAATCAATGTATCAAAAAGACACCTGCATTCCTATGTTCATCACAATGCTATTCACAATAAGCAAAAGATGAAATCAACCTAAATGTTTGTAAAGCGATGATGGATTAAAAAAACTATGATACATATAGACAATGGAATACTGTTCAGCTATAAAAAGAAATGATATAGAATACACACAGAGACACCAAAAAACAAAACAACACCTATTTGAACTAATAAACAAGTTCAGCAAAACTGCATAATACACGATCAATATACAAAAATAAGTTATATTTTATGCAAGAGCAGTGAACAATTAAACTTAAACATAATTCCATTAGACAAGCAGAAAAAAGAATAGAGTATTCAGAAATAAATTTAACCAAGAAAGTGCAAGACTTCTACACTGAAAACTATGAAATATTGCTGAAATTAAAGAAGGCAGCTTGTGTTCATGCATTAAATGACTTATTGTTAAGATAACAATACTCCCCAAATTGATCTAGATTCTATGCAATTCCTATCAAAATTACAACTGTGTTTTTTACAGAAATGGATGAGATCCTAAAATTTATATGGAAATTCAAGAGACTCTGAACAGCAATAACGGTCTTGAAAAAGAACAAAGTTGGAGGACTCACATGTGTCCATTTCAAAACTTAATACAAAGGTACAATAATCAAGAAAACATGGTATTGGCATGAAGGATAACGGTCTTGAAAAAGAACAAAGTTGGAGGACTCACATATGTCCATTTCAAAACTTAATACAAAGGTACAATAATCAAGAAAACATGGTATTGGCATGAAGATAGACATGTAGATCAATGGAATAGAATTGAGAGTTCACAAGTATACCTTTACACTTATGGTCAACTGATTTTTTATGAGGGTGTCAAAATCATTCCATGGAGAAAGTATAGTCCTTTCAACAAATGGTTCTGGGATAACCATATAGCCACATGCAAGAAAATGAACTTGAACCCCTATACCATATACTAAAAAATAACTCAGAATAGATAAAAGGCCTAAATGTAAATGCTAACAGTATAAAACTCTTAGAAAAAAAAATCAGTGTAAATCTTCAAAAACTTGGATTAGGTAACAGTTTCTTAAATATGATGCCAAAAAACACAAACAACCAATGAAAGAATAGATAAATTCAACATCAAAATTAAAAACTTTTTTTTGTATATCAAATGACTTTATTGAAAATATGAAAAGACAACCTAGAGAATTAGAGAAAATATTTGCAAATCACATATTTGATGAGTCTAGTATCTAGAATATATAAAGAACTCATAACTCAACAACAAAAGGACAAAATATCCAATTTAAAATGGGAAAAAGATTTCAAGAAATATTTCTCCAAACAAGATATACAAATGGCCAATAAGTAGATGCAAAGATGCTCAAAATAATTAGGAATCAGTGAAATGAAAATCAAAACCACAATGATGTACCACTTCATACCTACTAGGATGGCCATAATATTTATTTTTTAATCAGAAAATAAAAAGTATTGCTGAAGATGAGTTAAAATTGGAACCCTAACACATTGCTAGTGGAAAGGTATACTGGTTCAGACACTGTGGAAAATAGTTTTGTATTTATCCAAAAAATAAATAACATGGTAACGTGTGGTAAATCTATACAATGGAATGCTATGCAGCTATGAAAAGGAATAAAATGTGTGTGGGACAAAGGGAATTCTCATTCGTTGCTGGTGGGAATGGAAAATGATACAAGCACTTTAGAAAACAATCTGGCAGTTTATTACAAATCTAAGCATACTCTTCCCATATGATCCAGCAATTACATTCCTGGATATTGACCCAAAGGAGTTGAAAACATGTTCACCCAAAAGCATGCACTCAGATATTTATAGCAGTGTTACCCATAATTGCCAAAACTTGGAAGCAATCAAGATGTTCTTCAGTAGGTGAACAGATAAATAAACTTTAGTCCATCTAAACAATGGAATATTATCCAGCACTGAAAGCAAATAAGCCAACAAGCTATGAAAAGACTTGGAAGAAACTTAAATGCATACTACTAAGTGAAAGAGGGCAATCTGAAAAGGCTCCATTCTGGAAAAGTCAAAACTATGGAGTTAGTAAAAGGTTAGTGGTTGCCCAGTTGTTAAGGCAGAGGGAGGGATGAATAGTGATGGGGTTCAGGACATGTTACCCCCAAATATGGCACCTTAGCATTTGAGAAAACAGCAGAAGCAAGAAGGTCACTCTCACCTTTCCCCTGCTCTTCTTTCCTGAAGCAGGTCATAAAATCTAGGAAGGATTTTCTGACTTCCTCCTGAAGCAGATCATAAAGACCTTTATGTGAGAGGCACTGTTCCTAGGCCTGGAGGAAAGGAACATCCTTATTTCTGAAGATGGAGAGACAGAGAAAGGCATCTGAACAAATAGGCCTTGCTCAGTTTCCCCCTGTTTATTACCATTAAGTAATACACTTTTTGTGCTATCATATTTCCCTATGACTCTCCATTTTTCATCAAACCTGGCATAAAAATATGCAGGTTTAACTGCTTATCTGGGTCTTCATTTCCTTATAAAAGTTCCCATGTCATGTAAAACTTGTATTAAATAAATATGCATCCTTTTATCTTCTTAATCTTTTTGTTTTGTTTGTTCGTTTTGTTTCTTAAGGGTATAAATTATTTTACTTTATTTTTTACCAACAGAGTGGTAGAAAATAATTGCAAAATATACATCTGACAAAGGATTAATATCCAGAATATACAAGGAACTCAAACAACTTTACACCAAAAACCAAATAACCCAATTAAAAAATGGGCAAAGGAGCTGAATAGGCATTTCTCAAAGGAAGACATACAAATAGCCAACAGACACATGAAAAAATGCTCAGCCTCACTCAGCATCTGGGAAATGCAAATCAAGACCATGTTGAGACACCATCTCATTCCAGTTAGGATGGCTAGCATCCAAAAGACTGCTAATGATAAGTGCTGGAGAGGTTGCCGAGAAAAAGGAACTCTCACTCACTATTGGTGGGGCTGCAAAATGGTGCAGTGCCGGAGACCAGCTCCAGTCGAGTTGGGGGTCCTTGAAAGAGGGATGGAAAGGTGGCGAAAATAAAAAACACAGGCAGAGACCTCGGTTCCTCTGAAGTACGTTCTCAGCCTGTGGGCTGTCAGCGCTGTAGCAGCCAAAGCAGCCTTCAGACTGGAAACAGCATTTTTATTTGTTACACAACATGGGGGGGGGTAATGTGGGCATTTTAACTACATAAACCTTTAAAATTATTAAACCAATAGTTAAAAGGAAACTTTTCTTAAAATTACATCAGTTCTCATAAAATTAATAATCTACAAGATTAAATAAAACTCAGTGGTCAGCCAATTATTTCTGGTGATTATATCTGTTGTGGTTGATTAGTCTGTGACTCGCTGTTCTTGACGTTTTTCACCATTGTGTTTCTTTTCTTTTTGTCCTTGTATTAACCTTAA
>NW_007727029.1:245081-255716 GCF_000696425.1 Galeopterus variegatus
CGGATCTTTTGTGGGATAATCTAATTTTATGACAACAACTGTTTGTGTGTCATTTTTTGCATCTTTTGGAAACTCAGTAAACTGCCACGCTGACAAAAACATCAAAAGAGAAAGTGAAAGCCACACCACTATGCCAGGGCAGAGATCTTTACAGTGAAAGCAAGTGCTGGTAGCTGTGGCCCTACCAGCAGCTCTCCCTCCGGGGCCTTGCCAGCTCGGAAAGGGCAGCCCAAGCTATTCTTTTCAAGACCCCAGCATGGCGTGGACCACGCCAGTGCAGCCTGTATGGAAAATGGTATGGAGGCTCCTCAAACAATTACAGATAGATCTACCATATGACCCAGCTAGTCCACTGTGGGGAATATACCCAGAGGAATGGAAATCATCATGCCAAAGGGATACCTGTACTCCAATGTTTATTGCAGCACTGTTTACAATAGCAGAGAAAGAGCTGGAATCAGCCCAATGTCCACCATCTGATGAGTGGATAAGGAAACTGTGGTATATCTACACAATGGAATCAACTACAATGTATATTGAGAAGTAAAATTTTTAAAAAATTAATCTGTCTTTTGTTATAGGGGTATCAGTCATAAACCTAGGATGGGTAAAGAAAAGATTTTTTTTTTCCATACAGTTGCTGGAGCCCAGCGTGGGGAGGCTAAGATTCCCCACTCACTACAGAGCTATAGATAAGAACCTGGGACAACTGACTAAAGCTGGCAAAGTGTAAGAATTCTTAGTAAAGTCAGCTCTCCCAGATCTGTGCAATGCCTGGTTGAGAAAGGAAAATAAAAACTTCTTGCAAATTCTTTTCCAAGTTCAAATTAGCAGGAGAAAAACATTTGTTTAGATATGACTGAATTTGTGTGCCTTTATCTTGTTAATCTGTCTTTTGCTGTTAAGGGCCTCAGACTTGAACCTAGGATGGGTAGGGAAAAAGATATCTTCTCTCTCCTACAAAAGTCAGAACCCAGAGGATTTGGGGGGCAATGAAACTACTCTGTTTGATACTATAATGGTAGATACATGTCATTACATAATTATTCAAACCCATAAAATGTAGAAAACCAACAGTAAACCCTCATGTAGACCATGGCCTTTGGGTGACTGTGATGTGTCAATATAGGTTAATAAATAGTAACAAATGTACCACTGTGGTGAGGGACACTGGCAACTGGGGAGGCTACACATGTGTGGGAGCAGGGAGTATATAGGAAATTTTTGTACCTTCTCAATTTTGCTGTGAATCTAAAACTGTTCTAAAAAATAATCTGTTTTTTAAAAAGGAATAAAGTTCTAATACATGCTACAACAAGGATGAATCTTAAAAACATGCTAAGTGAAAGAAGACAGATACAAAAGGGCAATATATTGTGTGATTCCATTTATGTGAAATGTTCAGAATAGGCAAACCCATAGAGACAGAATAGATTAGCGGTTGACAGGATGGGGGGAGGGAGAAAGCTGGGATATATGGGGTTTCTTTTGGCTGTGATATAAATGTCTAGAATTATATAGTGGTGGTAGTGCTCAACATTGTGAGTATAATAAAAACCGTTGAACTGTATACTTATAATAGTTAAAATCAAAAAGTTTATAACTTGTATCTCAACAAGTTTTTTAAAAGGATAAGGTCTATTGGTGTTTTTATCCCTGGAGTCTAGCATAGTGTCTGGTATATAGTATGTGCTCAAATATGAATAAATCAGTGAATGAACAAAAGATGTCAGGTCCAAAGAAGTAGAATCATTTAGATTGGTTGTGTAGATAGTGGAGTTCTACATGCCAAAGTTAAAGTTCTAGGAGACTAGATTAGGGAGGAAGGATCCCATGGGTTGCTAGTGAATATTTAAAAACAAGGCGAAGGAAGCCCAGATTTATAAATACTCTCAACTTGACTGATTTCAAGCCACCTGACATCACTGCATGTGGAGTTGAGAAAAGATGTGCACAATATTGGCTCCTGTGAGCTGGTACAAGCCAGCTCCAACACAGCACTGGAAAAAGTCAAAGTCAGGGAGCTGAGAAACAACAGTAAAGCGGTGTTCAGTGAACTGATGTCCTAGGGCTGAGGGGCTTTTGCTGTCTGCACTGGTGTGAATTATGAGAAAAACATCAGACTTGTACAGTCACATGCAATTGCTGATTAAGAGGCTAGGATTTCTTTACAAAGAGGGTTTGGGGGAAAAAGCACAGCCACTGCCTATGGTCACTGTTGTCCTGATCCACACAGGCACTTGCTGGCTGACACCTACGTACAGTCACATGCAATTGCTGATTAAGAGGCTAGGATTTCTTTACAAAGAGGGTTTGGGGGAAAAAGTACAGCCACTGCCTATGGTCACTGTTGTCCTGATCCACACAGGCACTTGCTGGCTGACACCTACAGATACATCACAGAAAGTCAATACAAATGAGAGTACTGCTTTCAGAAGCAGAAACTTACTTGTAGGAACACTGTGTGGGGAGCTCCGATCTCAGGGCACAACTGAATTTCTCTGTTGTGTTTCCTCAGTTCATTTCAGACTGTCTGCCTGAGTCAGAGGATTTGGGCTGCCTATTCCGCATCTGCTTATTTACAGCTCCAGGTGGCCAGGCTTCCAGATTGCCATCCGAAGTAATTTAGAGAAAGTAGTTGAAATGCCCACGTGACATTTCCTGAGCGTATTAAATTATCAGAGAAAGTATTAATTTTACATCTCATAAATGTCTCCAGAATCTATCCTACCTGAATGGGACCGGTTGTCTCAGAGCAGAAGGATAATGTGTTTATCCCAGAACCACTGATAGAATCAGGGGTTTGGGATGGATCAGTCTGAGCAGTACATTCACAGATCTAAGTATAAGAAGTGATTTGGGACTAGGAAAAAAGGTAAGACAATCAATAATAAAAGTCCCTGTAGCCATCAAACAACAACAACAAATGGTAGAAGAACTTTGCCCAGGATATGTATCATAAATTCAGCCTGCTGGTGAGTTGAAAGATAAGCCTGCTAATTAAGTTCTAACCAACACACAAAAGAAGGCAAAAACAAACGCTAAGCTTCTTGAGTATGATGTAATAATGAACACTTTTTTTTTTTTTTTTACAGAACCACAAACACTGTAGCTTCTAAATGCAGCAAAACTCTTCCTTAGTTATCAATGAACTAAACAAACGTGACAAGAGGATAAAATGTGGAGAAGGACAATGATAAGCCAGAAGACATGTTAATTAACGGTGTGTCTTCCTCAGGATGTATTGCTTTTCTGCCTTAGCGTCTTAAATAATTGAGCAACCTCTTGAGGCAGTCTTTGGAGGCTGTTTTTAACAGCAACAACATTTAAAACAATTAGAATGAGCAGTTCTCATCATTGGGATGGTGTGAATATAGACTTTGAAGCCACAAATTAATAGTGTTTCAACTAGGTGAACAGAGCTGCAACTAAGTGGATAGAATTTTCTGACCCAAAATTGCAGAAAAGCAAGTCGTGCTTATTCAGAATTATTTAGTACCGTGCTGAAAAAGGCAAGGGCTTGGCTTAGGCCAGCATTTCCCAGTCTGTTTCCCCCAAACTTACTATTCTGCTAAAAATATTCTCTGGTTAAATAAGTTTGGAAAATGTTGCATGCTATAATTTCTTTTTAGCGATGGAGATATTAGAACTCCAAGAAATTTGGAAGCATTAAAAAACATTTGTTTATCTTATTGCTTTCTAAACTTTTTTAATATAAAAAATATATTCTTATATGTGGAGCCACTGCTAATGTCTGGAATCCTGTCAACATCGCCAATTGTAGTGCTCTTAATCCTGTTCATGACACCAATTGTATAGCCACACGATCATGCAAGTTGTTGGGCTCTTTTACGTGCCAGTAATCCTGTACCCGGTGGGCAAATTGCTGAGCTAGGGCTGGGTCTGGAGCTCACAGACCCCTCAAGCCTGTTCACAGACTGGGTCACAAACACTTCACATGCCAGGCTGGGTCACCAGACCCCCTACACGCAGGTCTATGAGCTAGGTAACCAGCCAAAAGGTCCTTGGAGCCATAGGTTGGAAAGCATGGCTGCACCAGGCAGATGCCCGAGGCAGACGCCCACCCGCCTGCTTCACTCAAACTCCTCTCTACCTCTCTCTCTCTCTCTCTCTCTCTCTCTCTCTCTCTCTCTCTCTCGAACACAAGAATAGCAACAAAACTAAAAAGATAAATTGGTGCACATGAGCACTAACTCCACACATACACACGCACACAATTTGCTTACAAAGAATGCTGAACCACACCCAAATTGGTGCACATGCGCACTAACTCCACACATACACACGCACACAATTTGCTTACAAAGAATGCTGAACCACACCCAACTGGACCCGAGGCTAGGGCCCTGACCAAACTATTCTATTTTCCCAACATTATCTAATTCTGGTGTAAGCTCCCTTTCAAGGTATCCATAATGATAAGTTTTTCTAACCAGAAAACTAGCTGGGTAATTTGTATCTTTAATGCCAGAAAGAAAAGAGGAAAAGACAATAAAAAAATGTATTGCAAATGTGCTTTAAATGTAGCTCCCCTTACTCACACCCAAGGGAATGCAGCAAAATACTCGGCCAAAGAATGACCTCAATCCTTCAGAAAGGCTATAGGAAAGGTAGCAACCCACAAGGTCAATTCTCATACATGCTCTTGCTGTTTCTTCCATGTGGCCGGTGACCACAGAAAAGGCCCATCCTGTAGCATGGGCAAGTATATGAAAACACTTTCTGTGAAGGGCCACATAGTAAATATTTTACGCTTTGCGGGCCGTACAGTCTTTGTTGGAGCTACTCAACGCTGCCTCTGTAGAATGAAAGCAATCATAGACAATACGTAAACAAATGAACATGGTTGTGTTTTGATAAAACGTTATTTACAAAAATGAGTGGTGTGCCTGATTTGGCCTGTAGGTCATAGTTTGCCAGTCCCTAACACAGGGAATAGTATTGGATGCCAGGTTGAGAAACCATTCTGCTTATTTCTGTCAGGAAACCCCATCTTCTTGTTTACTCTTTTTTAACCATATAAAATGGCAGTGGACTCTTTGATAGATCCTTAGAATTAAAGGCCTGGCAGGTGTCAACAAAATATAGGCCTTGATTGTCATGTGGCCATTATATATGGCAAATGGCAATAGAAGGGAATAAACATTGGATGATTCGAAGAAGACAGTAAGTAGCAGGAAATGAATTTGCTGAACTTAGACTGACTTTATTTTCTACTGTTAAAATAAGTATAAGTATATATGTAAACAGTATATAATAAAAACAGAAGACGTCTCCTTTTTGATCGATACACAGATAATTATTAAGTTTTCTAAAAACTGGACCACCCACAAGCATACCATTCTAGTTGTTCAAACAAGAAAAATCCAGTAATTGCCACCTGAGGGGTGCATAGTGGTATTATATGTGACCTTGTGTAATAGAGAGATTTCTTTTTATTTAGGACTTCTACCTAAAAGTTACACATCTTGCAGAATACAAATTCTTTTTACCCTAGTGTGCAGGAGAGAACACATGAGGATAAAGAGATCATAGGCAGGACAGGACTTTGAGATAAGGGAGAAAGCTTTGAGACAAGGAAAGCAGCAGAAGCTATTCCTGGGACTTATCTAACAAAGTTGGCACCCAGCATTTTGTAGAGTTCAGCTTTGGCAAAGGCTGTATTCGAAACACACTTGGAATGTTTTCAAGTGCAAAAATGAAAGCAGTGTTTTTCAAAGTGCGCTGCATGGACCACACGCATGTTTGTTAAAAAACACAGCTGGTGGGGCCCCATCCCAGACCTGTTAAATCTGCATCTCTGAGAGTGGGGCCAAGACTGGATTTTTTTTTTTTTTTTAGATCAAGATCTCTAGATAATACTGATGAACACTATCATTTGAGAACATCAAATGGAGGAGCAATAATAGGAAGGCAGTAATAAAGATCCTACACTATCTTATCATGGATCAGCTGGGGGCAAGAATGACCTAAACCACAGAAGGGGAAAGCCAAATCTCAGACAAAAAGGAAAGGAGACCAGGTTATAGGAAAGCAGAAACCATGTCCTTTGTGACCTTAGCTGGGGACTTCTAAAGGACTTTTGTAAAGAAGATCTGGAATAACCCCACAAAGTTTATGTACAGAAGATGGTCCCCAACTTACGATGGTTCGATTTATGATTTTTTGACTTTATCATGGTGTAAAGCCATTGTTTTTCACTTTCAGTATTCAATAAATTACATGAGATATTCAATACTTTATTATAAAGTAGGCTGTGTATTAGATAATTTTGCCCAACTCTAGGCTAATGTAAGTGTTCTGAGCACGTTTAAGGTAGGCTAGGCTAAGCTATGATGTTCATTGGGTTATGTGTATTAAATGCATTTTCAACAAGGATATTTTCAAATTGAGATGGGTCTATTGGGATACAATCCCATCCTCAGTTGAGGAGCATTTATATGTGTTTATATATGTACATATGAATGTCAGTTAAATGTATACTATGCTTATGTTGGTACTTTGTGAAATGCACATAGTTTTCAATTCCAAGTTTGGACACTCTTAATAATTTCTTTGTCATCTTCAAAAAGTTATCAAATAGAGCAAACAAAATTGTTCCCACTATTGTTAGATATAGTTGCCAGGACTGAGGGCCTGACTCTGAGAATCAAGACTCTGGTGCCTAGGATAGGCATGTTGTGCAGAGGGCTTGGGCAAACACCAGCAGTGTCCCGTGGTGCAGGCTGGAACTCAGAGGAAGCAGGGTCAGCAGGTGCACAGGTCTCCCTACAGGGAGGGGTGTGTGGCCCAGTACAGTTGGGCTCATGGGGGAGGAGTGCACAAGGAAAGGAGCCTCCACTCCTTTGCTGCTGTTCCTTTCCACAAGGCAAGTATGAGAGCAGACTTACAGGCAGGGTGGGGGGATGAGCAGCTTGTGCCAGGCACCTGCTGTGCAGGGAGATATCTGGAAACACCAGCTGCTAGCACCTGGTGATCACCTGCCATGAAGTTGGGTTTAGCTGCAGCTCTTCCAACTGTCACTGGTCCTGTGGAAAGTTGATTTCAAGTGTAGCCCCACCTTGCCGGGGGGGTGGGTTGGATGAGCCCTTATTCCCAGTTATCTCATGACCTGACACAAGGAGAGAGGCAAGCTCCGCTCCCACTCCTGGCCATTCATTGGTCAGTCAGTCACTCTCTCTACAGGGCAAATTAATTCCTATGAAATGCTGTGTAAGTAAGAAATAATTCTATCTCAATGTTAGATACATGTTCAGAAGCTTATATATGTACTTATATGTACACACTCTCCTTTCAAGGTTTATCCATATAAAACATAGCCATGTATCTTTCCTAAATTTCCAGTTTGTTGTGGTTGTTGTGTTTTCAATAGATTATGCTGAGGTGAGGACTAGACTTGTCCACTTTAAGGTAGTGGTGTCAGCTGTTCCATCAAGAGGAGGAAGTATGACCCCAAGGTCCAAAGACCAAAATGAGTGTTCTGTTCTACACTCCACTGAGGTCAGCTGCAAAACGGTAGGCAAGTCAAGGGTTTGGATCCCCGTACTGGCCAGCCACATACATACACATAAAAAAGCTAAACTGCAGGTAAATTGCTTTGCTGGCTCCTGTTGCTCAGTTTCCTCATCTGGAAATGGAGATGATATGATGTGTGATAAGCATTAATTAATGTTTGTGAAGTATTTTGAGAGCCACTGATTAAAGAGGCAAAGTATTATTTTTCTCAGCACGGGCAAACAAGCACTTGGTACAAATCCAGCTAAATCATGCTGAGTTAATTACCTGTAAGACTTGAAACTGTTGTATCAAATCTATTTTGTACTTTCCTGCCCCAGGCAGATTAGCACCTGTAGTGTTTTACAGTGAATCAGAGAGAAGCGAGCAGACAAACTAGGTCAAAGGAAATGACCGTTGTTCATAGAGACTCCTGTTTGCCTGAGAATTATTTGGGAAGCAAAAAAAGAACGAAATTTTAAAATATGTGATAAATGTTGGGTTATAAAGGCCACCTGCTTTAGCCAATAATAAGCATATTATTTCAAATAATGAATGAAGGCCAAGATGTTGAACCATATAAAACACAGTTTTGTACATATCATTCTTTTATGTATCCCAAAGATTATTAGGTTGCTACATTTAAAACATTTTTTAAAAGTCCTAGACAAGCATTCGATACAACAAATACAGCTTCCTGAGTAATGCCATTCTCCAAGAGAGGTGAAAGGAGCACAGTGTAGGCTTTGAGGAAAGCTGTTTAAATATCATAGCTAGCCAGAGGTTTAGACAAGCAAACCTGAATTTGGAGAGTGTGACAAGAAAACCCAAGCAAAAATGATACTGTAAGGGTAAGAGTTATGCTTCAGATCTGCAATAAATCAAATCACAGTTACCCCTCCTATTAAATTTGACTAGAGAGCACAATTCTAGACTAAAATGTTTTAGCAAAAACACTTAACAGGTGCAGACTGGTTAGCTCACTTGGTTGGAGCATGGTGCTAGTAACACCAAGGTCTAAGGGTTTGGTTCTCCGTACCAGCTAGCTGTCAAAGAAAAAAAAAATTAGCAGCCAAAACAGAACTTTCCATTTATTTTACAGGAGGTGGGCAGATATCTTTAAGTCACCTTGGGTTCAGGAAGGCTGGTTTTGCTGTAAGAAGATAGGAAAGAGTGTAAATGGAGAAAAACCCAGGCATCTTAGCCAAAGTCTAGGGCAGAGGGTCTCAGAGCGTAGTCCAGCAGAATCAATACCACCTGAAGCTTGATAGAAAGGCAAATTCTCAGGTCCTATTCCAGACCTACTANGAGCTCACTTGGTTGGAGCATGGTGCTAGTAACACCAAGGTCTAAGGGTTTGGTTCTCCGTACCAGCTAGCTGTCAAAGAAAAAAAAAAATTAGCAGCCAAAACAGAACTTTCCATTTATTTTACAGGAGGTGGGCAGATATCTTTAAGTCACCTTGGGTTCAGGAAGGCTGGTTTTGCTGTAAGAAGATAGGAAAGAGTGTAAATGGAGAAAAACCCAGGCATCTTAGCCAAAGTCTAGGGCAGAGGGTCTCAGAGCGTAGTCCAGCAGAATCAATACCACCTGAAGCTTGATAGAAATGCAAATTCTCAGGTCCTATTCCAGACCTACTAAATCAGAAACTTTGGTGAGTGGGGCCTAGCAATTTGCATATTAACAAGCCCTCCGGGTAATTCTGATGCCTGCTAAAGTTTGAGTCACTGGTTAATAACTGCAAGTTGGTATCAGCCTGAATGTGAATACACTGTATCAATGAAAAATGTTATTTAAATTAACTTCAAGCATGAGAAAGCTAATAAAGTGAAAAATGTAAGTAAAGAGAGCTGATACTGAGTGGGGGGATTTGAGGTTTCATGAATATAATTATTTAGTGCATAGAATCTGTAGTAAATAAAGGGGAGATGCTTTTTTTTTTTCTAGACTCTACCTTCCATCACCATAGAACAAAACAACAAGGGGTTGTTTCCAGCTAAGGCAGCTAGCTGGTCACTAAAATACATTCTCCCCTTTCTTTGGGCACGTGACTACATTGCAGTTAGGTGTGGCATGTCATTGAGCTCTCTCCTTTGGCATATTAGCACAAGTGATGTGCACTACTTCCTGTAAATGATTTCCAGGTGTACTTCTCCATGGTTTTTCCCAATTATTTCCCAATTATTATTTAAGTGTCTGAATTTGAGAGATCTACTTTTTAACCTCAGTTTACCTGCCCTAAACAATATACTGGTCCTCAAGTCCATGGTATGTCCTCCCACAACTATACCCAAACATGCTTATCTTCTCAAATAAAAAAAAGTATATTTGGGAAGTTTGATACTTTTAAGAATCTTTCCCTAGAACACACACAGAGACACACATGAAAAGAATAAAAAGAAATAGGAAAACATTGGGGATGAGATAAATATTTCAGGATTTATTTTAGACATATAAATTCATGCTTACAATAAAAAAAAGACAAAGTTCAGGGTAATATGTTACCATTCTTTAAAAGCCATGACATAAACTTCCCTGCAAAGAACAGTGAATCATAGCTGTAGCTTCTACATTTACCTTTCCAGAAAAAAGAAAACCATCTGTGATTGTATTGCACCATTGGTATAATATTTACTCATCTAATTTCAATGCACCTCTAAGTTTAAATACCAAATTTGTTTGTTCAGCATAGTTGTTTTTACATGTAGCTCTAATAGGGCTAACATACTCCTGTGGACTGCATGTATTTATGCTGTTTTTATCTGAGCTTGCTTAGTTTCTCACTCAGGTCTGAGAGTGAATTGCTGGGAGAATCAGGTGAAGTGACATATATTTGTGACACCGTGTACACTCACCTATTAAAAGGGATAAATCATATGGGCTGTGATGACTTTGATGTAAACACTGGTAAAATAACTAGTGACATGAGGTCTGGGTTTCTTGGAACAGCAGAGTTCTAGGCTGATTGGATTCTGGACTTCCCAAAGACAAGGCAGGTAACATTTGACCAAGCTCCCCTAACAAGAACTGCACCACCCGGCTTCACAAAGTTAACTGTTCTGCAGTAACTAACTTCATCAAAACCGTTGCATAAGTAGGGGGCGTTCTTGGGTCATCAAG
>NW_007727029.1:256592-257342 GCF_000696425.1 Galeopterus variegatus
AACCTTCTTAACCTCTTTGTACCTTAATTTTCTATCTATCAAAATGCCTCTCCCCACTTTGCTTAAATCCCTTAGAGCCTCTACCTCATCTTCAAGAAGTGAAATTTTCTTTTAGCAATATTCAAGGCTCGTTATAATCTGATCCCAATCTCCTTTTCCAATCCATCAATCCCTTGTGCGTTCAACTTCAGGCACCAGACAAAACATCTTCTTGCTTCCTGAATTGGTGATGCTCCATCGGGCTGCTTCCATGCCTCTGTCAATCTTCCTCCTGTCAATTTGAAATACTTCCTGTTTTCGAAAAGAAAGGAAACCATCATCTCCTCCGCAAGGCATTTCCAAACGCTGCTGCTTCTGTGCTGTCATAACACTGGGCACACACCTCTTTAAGAGCTATTACCCTCCACTGCAATTATTTATAATTACTTTGTTTGTTTGTTTAGCTCTTTCACCTCAAGAGAGTGAGCTCCTGGAAAGCAGTGACTTCATCTTATTTCAAAGTGTGTTTACTCCACCTTAAGACCTTTGCACCAGCTGTTTACTGGGCCTGGACCATTAAACAGCTCAGAGATCCACATGGTGCATTTTGCCCAAGAGGCGGCCTGCTGCTGAGGCCTCTTCTGAACTCCCTATTTAAGTTTGCAACCTGGACTTCCTCCTTCCTTGACACCCTTGGTCAGGCGTCTTAACCTTTTCTGTTTTTCCATCTCAGTTAATACCTTTTAAAACCTGATATAATTTACTAATTAG
>NW_007727029.1:258351-260049 GCF_000696425.1 Galeopterus variegatus
CCTTTTCTGTTTTTCCATCTCAGTTAATACCTTTTAAAACCTGATATAATTTACTAATTAGTTATTTTGTTTACTGATTATAGTTTGTCTCCCTATCCAGAATGTAAGTTTCATGAGGACAGAGATCTTTGTTTTTACTGATAAACTATAAACCCTTAGAAGAGTACTTGGCACATAATGGGTGCTCACGAACTATTTGTTGACTACATGAATGAGTAACTCTTTGGATCCCAAAGGGTCTAAAAGCTCAATAATTTCACAGATTAAATGAATAAATGCCTGTCTGTCCCAAAGGTTTTTTTCATACACAGGAAAGAAAGGGAATCAAATTAAATGCATCAGAAGGAGAAGTAGATCATGGTTTTATTTCCCTTCTTTTTTCCTTGAAGGAGACATGGGCTAATAGCATGCACTCCAAAGTCAGACAGAACTGGGTTCAAATCCCAACCGAGAAACTTTGGTGCCATTTACCTTCTCCTGATGTCATCTCAGTGTAAAATGGGTTCAGTAATAGTATCCACCATTTAGGGCTGTTGTTCAGAATCAGAGATTATACTTTGTAAGCGTTTAACCACAGGACATAGTACATTGAAAGTGCTTTGTAAATAGTACCTGCTATTATAATTGCATGCTCAGTAATGAAGTGCTCTTATTATGCAATTTCCCTAGAGCTACCTTTGAGAACCAAAATCCTGAGATTGGGGATGAAAGAGTCTCACTCCATTCCTTGAAGTATAGACTTGTACCTCTAAAACTGACCCAGCTCCTAGACACAGTGGGGGGTAGAAAGGATGGTGGCCCACACATTTATTTTAAATCTGCTTACCTGACTGCCCTTCTTCCTCCATCTAACACAATACATCCCAAAAACCAACAAACCCTACATGACGCATTGTTATTCTAACCCTCTAAATTTCAAATTTAAATTCTCTAAATTATTCTACTCAAGGAGTGATGTTTATTTATTCTTTCATTCTTCTTTCATTCATTCATTCACTCATCCATTCAACAGTATTTACAGATGCTACCCCTGTGCTAAAAACAGGGTATATATCAGTGGATAAATTGGACAAGGCACCTGCCATTACAGCTTATAATCTAATGAAGGCAGCCAGCAATAAACAAGCATACAAATACAGAATCACAAACTGTGATAAGTGCTCTGAGGGATATAATCAGGGTTTGGTGAGAGATAATAACCGAGGGTGGGGATTGACCTAATTAAAATGAAATGGAGAAAGAGGGGTTACCTTTAATATTGAGCAATGTCACATATGAGTGCTGCTAGGTTTGCAGTTGACTATTTCTTACCAGTCTCCTTTGCTTCTCAGACTGCAAGCTCTTTGATGGCAAAGAAAGATCTTAAACCACATCAGCAGGTTCTGCACAACCTGGCCCAAATCGAACATACCTTAGGTTAATGAAATAGTGTTTACCTTGTTGACTTTTACTAATCTTTAATATGTCAGGAAAGAATAGGAAAATGAGATTTCTGAAGTCTGAAATTTTATGAATGCTATAAATTTTTAAATGTAATACCACATCTGATGACTTTTTTAAAAAGCTCTTAATTTTTTTAGCTCAATTATTATAAACTAATTTTACTTCTCACAGTGAAAAGAGAGCCATCATTTCTCTTATTATTATAATTGTGGTTAGTTATTAAGAATGTTGAATAGATTGAACAGTAAGTAATAT